>NW_025778684.1:0-60677 GCF_021130785.1 Homalodisca vitripennis
AAATCTCCTAATTGACTCTAACATTTTGCTATGTTTCTAAGAAATTATTCACTACATACACAGTACTGAAATGTTCCCTAGCACACGGGTACTGTACTGACCAGTTAGTGTCTCGTCTTCATTCTCCATTTCACAAAATTCAAATAAAATACATTGTAAAACTTAAAAAGAAACCATCACAGGTCACACATTTAGGCGCACACGGATTATTATTCCATAAAAAACTATACACTATAAGGCGCTTACGGATGATTTCGTCCAAGCACTACAAAGACAACATCGGGCGCTCACGGAGGAATCGTCCAGTCTCGCACGGAAGTAGACCTCATACTGACAGATTTTGACAAAGATAAGCGGGAGGCTATTGTTTCGCTTCCCCGAAAGATGCTCGTGAAGTACACTGCTGGAGACGACTGACAACATCAGAAAAGTAGTACTATTTTTAATAATAAAAAAGACACGGAGGAAAACTCCGTTAGCGCCCGATGTAGGGTTAAGAATAAAATAGATAAAATTAATTTTAATTAATAAATATTAATTGTAACTGTACTACTCTTTCAGTTCTTAAGTGTAATAAGAATCATGTAATGTCAAGTCCCTATGTTCAATGCTAATAAATTACTAAACAAACGCCATGTATTACTAAGTTCCTCATGGAGAAGTTGACGCTAAACTTCTAGATGAAATGTTAAGAGCCTCATTGTGGCAATTTGCAAGAGCGAAAATTAAATCATTACTAATGATTTCTTGGAAACATAGCAAAATAATAGAGTCAATTAGGAGATTTTTATTTTTTGAGTTAAGAACATTTAATTAATTATGAAATATCTGTGAATTTTTCTTCTTTATTTTTAAAAGCTCAACCGTGATAAAATCATCAATTTAGTTTTTTTATAAGTCACTATCTATTACACCATTTACGTAAATAATAAATATGATTATTTTTGTAAACGTAATATTATTCTGTAAAAGTTAATTGGGATAATTTTGTATTCCTAAGAATATGAAATAACAAATATTTCATAATTTAAAAGTAACTTAAACATCGAGTGTGTGTAATAAACCATTTCTATTAGGGAATTTATTTTTAAAGTAATTTTATCAACATTTCGTTTCATTTCCTCCAACATATAATATATTTTCGAAGCAGAAGTCCTATAATGGAAAAAGCTTAGAATATTATAATTTATAACAGTGCTTTTTCTGTTGGTTCATTATAATTAAATTATACATAATGTACGATTGGAATTTCCTAAACTAATATTTAAAAGTAACGAGATTAACCACAAAAATGTAAAAGTAGTTATAAAACTAAATTTGATTGCTTTATTTTGGAATATAAATATACGTTTAATTGTTAATAGGAGCACAGGAGGACCTCTTGTACTCGTATTAAATTTTAACTAATAACTACAATGCTGCAAAATTACTCAATAAATGGTAGATTTTACATCGAAACCTAATAAAGAGTTCAGGCTATACGTTTACAAACTCTTTGCGTTAAACAAGTAGCAGTAACGAGGTTAAATTGTTATTAACGACTTCTTAGAATTGAAGATATATTTTGTCGTCGTAAATTACTATTTGAAGATTTTGCTTTTACCACTTATTATTAATATATAAATTAACTTATAACTTTATTGCAACTTATACACTAATTATAATACAGGTTGGTGGATATGGATGTTTTTCATAATTTTAATTTTAAAAGCTTTAGCGAATCAAGATGTTTATGTTAAAATCAAAATACAGTTTTTTATGTTGTTTTCATCTACTTAAACCACATACATCAATAACTGGTGCAGAATTTATTCATAAATATACTGTGATTTTACTTGTTTGCTTTTGTGTCAGTTTAAACTATAGTAATATTTAAATTTGGTTTATATATATATATTACTTTGATTTATTACGAAAAACTTAGTATTATTATGGAAAGATTCTTTGCAATAATTTTTAAAACCTAATGCTATTATATTAAAATATATTTCATAATTTAAGGGTAGTTTTGCTCAAATATAAAACCTCAATCCAGGATTTTTCACAATAAATGATATTCCACGCCCCGGAAGTTGCGTGTCAGCAAATCGGGAATAAGCGAAATGAAGTGATTATAATTGAATTCGGAGATGAGGCCTGCCAGGGAGTTAAGAGTAGACCGTAGTCCGATTATCTACCTGAATTTAAGCGATGTTTTATGGTAGAGCCACGAGATAAAGTAACTTTATGTTTTTGTAGAAGAATTTATTCTGGTATTGGCATACTTTTGACTGTCTCTGGTAGTTTCTCTAACATTAGAAGTAACATTTATATTTGAATTTTGAATTGTCTCTTAGTTTTATAGACATACTCGAGTGACGTTTTATCCTAATTATTACTGAATTACAGTTGAACCAGCTACGTAACTATATGATAAATATTAACATGTTTTTTAGTTATATGACACAAAATATTAAACCCAATGAAAAATAAAATATTAAGAACTAAATTTTAATGGTTCAATTTTGTAAAACTATTACGTAGAGGGCGAGAAAAATCAGTTTATAAGGTTAATGGATAAAGATAGCGAAGAAAATTTTATAAATAATTGAATTGAAACTGCTCTCTTACAAACAGTTGAGGCGACAAAGAGTAAATTACATCACTCGATGTAATGTACCGAATGCAGCACTCGCTCGTTTACATTCCTGTGACGTTCGATTAAAACTTCCACTGAGGTAATTTTTTAGTTTTCACTTATAAACCTTATTATACGAAACTACATTAATATCGTAGATGATCCAAGAACCTTCCCAAAAGTCTTATTGAAGAGTTCTGTAAGATTATCTAACCTCAAGTTATTTCTCAATCGTGGAGTTTCTGTTTTTATCGAACAACACGCATGGGACACGATGGAATATACCCGTAATAATCTTTTGTGCTGGATTTTGGTAAAAATTTCCTTTAAGAGGATTGCATTCTAGAGTTATTTTTATTAAAATTAAATGTTATGCGATGCGCTTTTACTACTATAAATCCATTTATTTTACTATTTTATCATCATTTTACTTATTTATTGTAATAATGTTTACGCATTAGACTAAAATGTAAACCACGCAGATCCCATGGAGTGACATAAATATATTATCCATCGAAGCGCTTTTGTAAAATCATCTATAAAACAATGACAGTTAATAACTTGGTTCGTTCTGAAATATATAAATAAATATTTTCCATTCCCTCTAGTAATGGGATTCTCTAATGCTCCGCCAACAAGCAGTACAGTAGAATTGGTTTGTGTAATATCAGTGGCCGTGTTGTTGAATAAATCATCATTCATTATAAATATAAAGAATAAAGCTTGCAGAATAGTGACTGAGTTTGAAATATACCTTCTATTTAATAGATCTTACAATTTTCAGCTTGTTTTAATAAGTTACCGGAACCCCATTCATATAAATTGACCAAAGGCTGTACAAATGTCATTTCAGTCTTTGTCTTTGCACACCGTATTTCTAGAACAAACTAACCTATTTAAGTAGAACTTTTACACAAAGGTTAATTTGTAAATGAAGAACATTGAGTTCAATGATGTTGATTATCAATCAAGGGGATTGCGCTGAGCATTAAAGAACATTTCTATATTGGTGTCATGGGTGACCCGGATTGAAGTAGAAAACTGCAGAACAAATAAATTTGTGAACAAACTGAATATTATCATATGAAATTTTTACATGTTACATTGTTATACATTAAGTCCAGTGAAATGAACTGTAAATTAAAAATATTGTATATAACCTGGGCGAACCCTCTTATGGTACACTCGGCGTGGCAAACTTGTACATTATTGTTAAGTAATATAGCGTTAAATAACTTGTTTTTTATTGCCTAATATGAAAAGGCTACGTTTATTGAACAATAATTATGTATATATTTTTTGTGCAAATTATACTCTATATTTGCCTTTATTTTACTAAAACTGTATATACTGCATTAATTCTATATCTCTTTCTGCGGCCTAGTGCCTACAATACCATTCCTTACTGGATTAACCCTTTGAGTGCCACGGGTATTTTCCGAAGGCATATGCATAAAGTGCCACGCTGTTTTTCGCATATTTGTAAGCTTTTGGGAAAAAAGCTGTTGTAAAATAACTACCAAACAGATTTCTATCATTTTGTTGTTGTTTTTTTTCTTATTAAATGCCAGAATGTGATACATATCGTTACAAATATAATTTGATTTACAAAAATATAAAAATTTCGGTATTTATAAAAAAAGTTTTTTTACTTTTGTATAGAAAGTTAAGTTTCGACCTAATTTGTGTGTATACGGTATTTTTAAGATTTTTTTTCATTATACCATGATAAAGGCCATATGATTATAAATAAAACCCATGTGTAATATCTTATTCTAGAATTTTAAAAACATGGCATTATATGTATTAACAAAATGCTGCCCGGTACCGGACATTTTATAAACTGTACTTCATTTGTCAGAGTTTAGAAATTACTTAGTAATGATGTAGTTTTCCCAATAAATCTAATAAAACATTAATATAACACAAATAAATATGATTAGTAAATTTAGAAATAAATACTTGCTAACATATTTACATAAAACTTTACATTTACTAAACAATAACCATAATAATATTTACACTGAAAATTCAGGTTTTTCGCTTGAACACAACTCAAATCATACATTACTTTTGTAAAGATATACAGTAAAATACTGTATAAGTTAATATTTTATTTTGTATTTACTCAAATGCTTGGTTATCGGCGCATAAACAACAAGAAATGCCGTTACGCAACACGGGTACTCGTCCGCTACGTCGCGTGACTAGAAGACAGAATCATCGAACAGGTACTTATCACAGCCCATTATTTTTGGACGAGTTTTCCTTATCAGAGATCAAAATAAACTTCCTTATACGTTCCTTCTTCCATAATGAATCTGAAAATACTCGATGAGTCATACTTCCTATCTCCAATCGGCTCCAAATAGACACACAAATGACCTGACATTTTCGAATAATGAAACGTTGTTCTTATAGTTTTTTTATTTAATTGATTGTCGTAATAACTTGTAAATTACAAAATAGGTTAAATAAAGTCACTTGTTTTTAATACTGTAATTTATTTTGTCCCCGATAAGGAAAACTCGTCCAAAAATGGTGGCTTCTTGATAAGTACCCAAACAACATACGTTTCACAAATAAAATAGTAGAGAAACAAAATAAAACTCGTATTTATTGATAGTTTGGATCCTATTGAATACAGCCGTCTGATTATTTGGCAAAAATAATCTTGTACTATATAAAATATTATCGAAATACGAAACGTCAAAATTGGCGACGCTGGCACTTTATGCACTTTTCGTACCGTCAAAATTAGCGACGCTGTGGCACTCAAAGGGTTTTAAAATATTCACGTACAGTGACAGACCAATGAACCATTGTTTCACGAATCAGCTGTTTACTGTACACTCACCAACCAATCACAACGGTTGACTTATCAATTGCCCAAATTGCAAGCGACTGCACGCTTGCTCAGTGTACGCTCAGTCCCGCCTGGGGCACTTATATAGCACTCTAGCCACTGCTGACCATACTTACTCAACACGTGACTTTTTGCCCCATGTGTTACTCTCTCACTTAAATATTAGTTTATCTCTATTTGTTGTACATTTACATTAACATTAAAGTTAGTGCTCTGGATTGGCAATCTCTACCAGAACGTCTCTGTTCCCGGACACCCGCGTCTACCGTGCTCTACAGGACTGCCACAGTGTTATGAACTATTCGTTTGCGGTCGTATTATGCGTGAGTGAATCCGTGAAGGACATCTTCCGTCTTCACGCCTGCCTACAAGACAGCAGCCTATTTCCACACTTCCTGATCACAACCTGGCCCTCAACAACAGCAGACTACGGTTACCCCTCATGAAAACAAAGGTAACTGTTTATTTTCTGCACTTTATTTAAATATGCACTGTTCATAAACTCATTATGTGTAACCTGGTGAATTCTTGTTAAAATCAGTGTGTTCGGCGTCTTCACTGCCTAGTGTGAAGTGGTCGTTCTTAATCGAGCCTCTAAAATCTTATTTCACGATTCTCATAACAAAAATCCATTCTTTTCATGGTCCTTCGAGCCGGATAATAAGAACTTTAGTCCATTGGTGAATATCAGTGCAATCTCAACTCTTATAAGCTCTATACAGTACATATTTCAAAGCGTAGTTTCAGGTTCTTTCACGATTGCAAAGTCCGTGCAGCTGCAGAGCAACGTGCTCGGCAGTTGGTAAACCTGGGTTCCGGTCCCCTCTCCACTCATATCAGCTGTGACGTCGTGATCATATCAGCTGTGGTTCTCCGCTCTGTCGACTGCATTGTTTTGTTGACAAACAAGCTTTCAGACTGTCACAGCACAGGTGAACTGATTACTGTTTAATGGTTTACCGCTTCTCAATACTTGTTGGTTATCAGCCCTACTTGTAATACGCATTATTCTAAGCAGGTTACGCTTCTTAAATATAAACAATCTTGGTTATTGACACTTTACCTTGAGCAGGACTCTATACGTACGAGCACCCTTATTTCAAAATTAAATGTTTCTTTTGTCAACACTATGTTCTAGTCTCAGCTTAAAAAGAATAAAAAGCTACTTACTGCTCACAATTGTTTATTATAATTTCTATTTGAACATTGCTCACGTATATGTATGCATGGTCTATGGTTACTGTCACAACACTACCATACTTTTCCACTGACAGTTTACATGTAGTACGTGCGCATACTGTTTCCAGAGCCTCTGCTACATTATAGCTAAATTTAGCTCAACAGTAAACTTAATTGTTGTTTATTATTTAATAACAACTTGTCTTGTTTACGTTTTGCCATAATAACAGTTTATCTTATTTTCTCAAAACAAAACTATACTATAGGCCTATACGAGCCTACTCTACTTATTGCATTATTATTGAGTTTTTACCTCAAAAAACTAAACAATATTTTTTAAATTGTTTTTCATTGTATTATATTGTTTAGATACTTCTTATTTCTTGGGGAAAATACTTCAGAGGAAAATAATTTAGTTTCTATTTTTATCACTGTCTCAATTCAAGAGGACAAACTTTTGTTTACTTTTCACCTTTGAAGTTTTACTCAAATTGATTTCTACAAAAACTTTCAACATGGCGATGTCTCTTAAAGTGACCAATGGAAAGCGAGAACACCTCTTTTCTAAGATATAAAGTATCTATGATTTAACTAAGAAAACTTCCGATCCAAATATACTTCAGCAGTTGCTTGTCAGAGCTAAATCTACTCAGAGACTTAGACAGGAATTTTCAGCAATATTAGACTTGTGCCACGAGTTGGAATTAAAAGTAGATGCCGACTATACACCTAACTATTCCGCATTAGCGAGCGTGGACGAGTTAGCTGATTACGTTTCTGCTAACGTGCTTATGATTGAGACCAAGAGACAAGCTAAAGCTAATAAAAGCGAAACTATTCCGCCTGCCTCCCCTCAAGTCAACGTCCGGCTACCGAAATTGGAATTAAAAACTTTTGACGGAGCTGCTTTGGACTTCTGCACGTTCATCAGCGTTTATGAACGTGCCGTACGCAACAATGCGCACTTAAGCATGTAATGAAATTTTCAATATCTCTTGAGCGTGCTTTCAGGCGAACCACTCTCTCTGATAAAGTCGCTAAATATAACTGAGCAAAACTATGCAATCGCTTATCAGCTGCTGAAGGATCGCTATCATAATTCTTGGCGTCTACTCACACTACATTTAAATCAAATACTAGACCTTCCTGTCATCTTCAGCACATCTGTGAAGAATATCCGTGCTTTCCTTAATCTTTTTCACGAACATACGCAATCACTTAAAGCATTAAACAATGACATCACTAGTAACATCCCACTTCTCTCAGCCTTGTTACTACGCAAGATTGATAATCGGATGGTCACCCGCCTAGAACAGTTTCGAAAAAAGGAAGAGCTTCATACTTTGCCCTCGGTTGAACAAATAATTGAGTTTCTCAACCAGGAATGCAGCCACATCGAGGACAGTAGTCTACATGACAATATTTTGGACCCCAAGAACGCTTCAAGTTCTTATTTTGGGTCAAAACCCAGATTTGATAATTGCCAAATCGTCTCTTAAAAACGTGAGCCTGTTAGCGGCTTCCTCTCCACCCTCCTCGGCCTATAAACGAGGCCCATCATGTTTTTATTGCCATCAGAGCGGTCATAAAATTTATGGCTGTCCCAGCTTCGGCCAAAAGACACCTCAATAACGGAACGGGATTATTAAACAGCAAAACCGCTGTTTCTTCTTGTTTGGGGACGCACAGATTAAGTGAATGTCAGTCTAAATTCACGTGTCGAACATGTCGTGGTCGTCATCATACCTTGCTACACTTCACTGATCGGCCAACGCAGTCCAGTGTTAGTACGTCGGACCGCGTTCGTCCCGTTGTGGAGAACGGCCGTGACGGCGGCCGGCCTGCGCAGAGCAGTGCAACACCTACACCTGCTGTCCGCCCCCCCGCCTGCGACCACAGCGCTTTCACCTCCTAGCCCGGCCGAACACACCACACTACAACGCTCATGGCACACTTCATCGAGACCTCGCCCCTAGTACCACGGTTCTTCTGGGTACTTCTCTTGTCAAGCTCACCGCCTCTAACGGACAAGCTTATGTCTTTCGTGCCTTAATTGATTCAGGAAGCATGCTAAATTTTACTAGCGAGAAAGCCTCCCAACTGTTGCGTACACAGCGCCGTCCGGCCACTATTAATGTCGCTGGCCTTTCTCAAACCTCTGCTCACACACGCGGATTTTTAACTCTGGGCGTGGAAACTCTTGCTGGCCACCCAGCTGCCGCCCCGCACTCGTTCCACATATTGCCACAAATCACTGTAGACCTCCCACGTGTGCAAATATCTCAGGAGGTCATGAATAAGGTTAAAAATATTATACTGGCTGATCCAACTTTCCACCTCCCTGGTGGCATTGACGTGCTTATTGGTGGAGCGCTATTCCCACATATTCTTACTCACGAGACCTACTCTCTTGGTCTCAATTTACCTCACGCCCTGGGCACCTGTTTTGGTTTCGTGCTGATGGGGACGGCTCCCTGCACACCACTGACGCATTCTGTCTCTACTATGGCTGTCTCTCTTGTCTCGACTGCTGAGGTGGACCTCCACGCCTCTCTGCAGCGTTTCTGGACACAAGAGGAACTGCCTGCTCCCAGTAAAAGGTCTGCAGAGGAAACTCAGTGCGATGAATATTTTTCTACCACGCACTCCAGGGACCGTGAGGGTCGATATATGGTCCGCCTCCCTTTCAAGGACACCAGTACTCATCTGGGAAGTTCCAAAATTCATGCTGAAAGTAGACTCTATGCACTCGAGCGCAAGCACCACGCTCCCACTAATGTGGAGTATTATAATTTATATTCTGATTTTATACATGACTATCTCTCTCTAGGCCACATGCAGGGCTGCCCTACTCCTGACTTAAGCACTCCCCACTACTTTCTGCCACACCACGGTGTTTTTAAGGCACAAAGTAGCACCACCAAACTACGAGTCGTTTTTGACGCCAGTGCCAAAACCAGTTCCGGACTCTGTCTCAACGACACTCTGCTGACCGACCTAAACTGCAAAATAATATTTGTGACATTCTTCTGCGCTTCCGCCTTCAGAACTTAGTGTTCTCTTGTGACATCAGACAGGTGTACCGCCAAATCAAGGTGCATCCTGACGATCAACATTTCCAACTGATCTTATGGCGTGATCATCCCACCGACGATGTCCACGTTCAAGCTCACGACAGTTACCTACGGCCTGAACTGTTCACCCTACTTGGCCATCAAAACGCTACATCAATTGGCAGAAGACGAAGGTCACCGCTACCCCCATGCTGCTGAGATTCTCAAGCACCAGAGCTACGTCGACGACCTGATCCGCGGAGCTGAGACTGAAGAACTTGCCGCTGAACTTCAAGATCAACTCATCAAACTCCTTCGGCTCGGTGGCTTTGAGCTCCGGAAATGGGTCTCGAGCTCTCCGAGACTTCTGCAACACCTTCCTGAAGATCATCGGCAAATCCCAGTTTTTTCTGCAACCCTCTCAGGAGCCTCATTTCTCTAATTTGGGCCTATAATGGACCCCTCTAACTGACACTTTTACGTTTAATTTTAATTTTTCTTGTGAAAACCCCACTAAGCGTAAAGTGTTAAGTCTCTGACACCTGTGGTTTTTTGGCGCCTTGTATAATGCTCGCAAAAAATATCATGCAACTCGTATGGATTTCTGGCATAGATTGAGATGATCCGCTCCCTCCAGAAACATACCAAAAATGGCACGTTTTTATTTGAACTTAAGCACGTTGCTACTATTACAATTCCTCGTGCTATCCCCTACTCTGCTGCTACTCACTGGGACTTGCACGGTTTCTCTGACGCCTCAGAACTAGGCTATGCTGCTGTAGTGTACATCCGCTCTACCTCCAATGACACGGTGCACGTAAGCCAAGTTATGGCTAAAACTCGCGTCGCTCCTCTCAAAAAAATCTTATTTCACGGTTTCTCATAACCAAAATCCATTCTTTTCAACTATCATAATTTGAATACCCGTAACAAAGTAACTTAATTGTGTATAAATACGCAATAAACTGCCATATAAAAGTTATATTACTTACTTAAACGCAATTTCTACTATTTCATTTGCCTTCCCCGCTGTAAAATTCATTACCGGACATCAGTCACCATTATACCCATACCAATATATTTACAGAACATTTAATATATAAAACATAACATGTAGTATGACAAAACTTACTGTTTTATGTAAAATCTGCCATCACAAGTTCCATTGTACAGGCGTACATAACACACGTAGAAACACGATTAGGCTTCATTTTCTAATCCTTTGATAGTTTGTTTCGTTCGTTAATTTTAAGACAAAAGTTAATAAGACGTAACAAATTGTCTGTATCAATTTAATTTTAATTTCTCTACGCTTGTCTGTCAGTATATGTGCAAGCAGGGCATCTTAAAAATGATACAATATAAATGTAAATGTAACCGCAGCGAAGCCTGTTACACGACGTAATGTGCCTCACTCCTCTTCCACTGTTATATAATTAACTTGAAACCGTTATACCGGTGCTAAATTGGGAATTTATCCGAGACAGTACGGGTAGTAATTGGTAGAGAGAGCAGAAATACAATCTACTGGGGGAGAGATATGACTGTCATTCCTCTCTTATTGTGATAGTTCTTACATTGCATTGCCAGAAAAAAGGTATATTTGTATTGTATACGTGTGTATTGAATTTTTTTGTTCACATAAATATCAAATATTAAATAAAGGTACCTTAAGATTGCATTCTATACAGTTATTACAGCACCACATTTATATAAACCTTCTTTCGGCAGCTGTATAGTGACCGTGACCTAGGTTTTACAGGTATTTACCACACCTAAACAAATCTTTGTTACAGTACAAAACATTAATGTAGTATTACAAGTCTCTGTTCAGACTTCCCCTCACTCTAATTATGTGTTTCTTCATAAATGTGACACTAGATTAATTGTAGCTTTAGCATCGAAACATATGTAATTAAATTTAATTTAGATTATACAAATAATGTAAAGAATATAAAAATTTGTGTTGAAAATCACATCCATTGATAAATAACACACAGCATCGCTTCTGTGTGCACGTACATAGCTCTGACGGAGTATAAGGTATAGAGTAAACACTATGCTTTTTACGTGATTTTATTTTTATCACTAAGTATTTTTACTGTATTATAAAAATTAGATTTTTCATAATTTTTGGGTGCGTTGGCCAATTTTGTTGCAATCTGAGTGGCTGAGAGACTCTCTTTTCCTCGCACCAAAACACGTATAGTTACAATGGCATAAAAGTAAAATATTTATTTTATCAATCGCAACTTTTTAGTAGCCATTTATCTAATAGCACTCAGAGAAGCACGCATAGTAACACGATGCGATGGCCAGAGGCAGGACCAGGACTCACATGGCTGAGTAATTTTTAACATTCAGACATAAAAATGTTGCCTCTCACTATTTCTTCCTAACCAAAGCATTTTACATCCTAATTTAAACATCTATTTAACTCAATAAAACACTAGAACAGTTCATAATGAGCATTGATATATTTGTCGATTATTCCATTCAATTTCTTTCGTATTATACAAGGATTTTACCGAATTTATCTTCTTTTGTATAGGGAAGTTATTAACCTTAGTTCTAGCTGTTATTAATCCTCTCTGTAACAAAAGAGTTCAGTTAGAATAGTGTATCAATAATATTCTTCTTGACACTCACAATATACTGTACTCTAAGATGGACTGATGCGGTGACAGAGACTTGTAAGAAACTTTTTACATCAATATATTCACTAAAAAACTCCGGAGGTTTTGCCGCTTTAAATAGAACTAAATATAAATTCATAAATATGCATTTTTTTCAGCTAGCGTATTTTAATGATTAATTATTGTTTTCAAATTTACTCCTGTCAAATGAAGATCTAGCTCTAAAATAACAATAATACGCACATATTAAATTCATGATAGTTCTAGTTATTAATAATAATTTGCAAGCTGCAGTAAATAACACAATAGTATACAGAATTAAAATATTTCAGATAATACATATGCGTGTGAAACATTATGCAAAATAATGTGATATAAAGGAGGATGATATTTGCATAACTGATCTTGGTTACTGAGTTGGTTAGTGGATTGAGAAACTGCCTAAGTAATGTATCTTTAGTGACAAAAATGTAGAAATGGTAGTAAAGTTTTTGGGCTATTGTTAAACCCCGTACCCAATGCGTTCAGTTCGAAATGGTTTACTATTTTTCTCAAATAGACCAAGTATTCATATGAATTTAGAACTGTTTTTTTACATACTAGTAGTATGTAGTATTTATACTAATACTAACCACCGAAATTAGATTATTTAAGGAACAAGCAAAATAACTGATACATCAAATGATCAAAATCAATTTTGGCGGTAATCTAAATAAAACTGGTTATAAATGCACAACATATAAAAAATTATTGAAATTTACACATAAGCAAAAGAATTTACCTAATGTCTAATTTAGAACATTTTGAAAATTACAAAAGTTAAAAAAAATCCTGATATGCTAATTAATGACAAACATATTTTAGCATAACATTTGTAATTTTAAAAGATTTAAATATATAAGTTTACTATACATAAATTAAGCAATAAATGTAGCTACCAAAGTAGTTAAAACACACATGTTAATTTAGTTCGGTTATTTGTTTTATTTTTATACGATGTACCTTAACCTAGTACCTGAAAATTAATTCTCTAAATTTGAAATCGCCATGGTAGTACCAAAAGACAATAAGAATGTTATATGTGGCTTATAACTTTTAAATGTTTTCATTTAATTTAAAAAAGTTACCCAGTTGCCATACCTATGTTTTACAGACGTAATATTATTTCTTAGTAAGCTGTATTTTAACAATGAGTAAAAAATTTGTTTATGTTTACTGCTAAATACTAGGAATCCTTAAATGAATTATTTTAACTTGTTTATTAAATAAAATAACTGATATAACCCAGCGAATGTTGAGTTCAGCTTAATTTCACCTTCCGCTAAGCGCGGCGTCTGAAATCAGACGTTATCAGATTTGGATTATGGAATCAGGAGTGAACGTCTGTCAGATGAGATCAAAAGAGTATACAGAAAAATAGCAGTTTTTTTAAGCTGATTTCAGGAATAATAGTTATATTTACTTTATTAAATAGTTCCTTGTTACAAATAGTCAATAGTAGTTAAGAGTCAAATCTTCATTGCAGAGAATATTAAATTAAATAGAAATGCAATAAATTATAATTAAACTGAGAGTTTCATAACACAACCCTCTCAAATAGCCATTTATTTGCTCATTCTCATTCATTCATCACCAAATACTCCGACTTCACTCAGGTGCCATTCAAATGATCATAATGGCCTCTCAATATATTATCAATAACTCGTGTAAAGTATGAAAGCGTGTGTGACACTAAACAGAGTTTCAAACGAGTTGGAAATGTTTTGCGCGTTCGGGAAATGTTTATATCAATTTTATATCTGTTCATTAGATGAACTCAAGCCTGCGAGAGCAAGCGTTCAGGAATCGTCGTCCTGTTTTTTGCAGTGTGGTGGTTCTCCCTTTCTTAGTACGAGGCTATTGGTAAATTCACATTTTGACATACAGTATACAGATATTTTCCATATCTAGAGGCTTGGGAGATGCAGCAGGAGTTAACTTTTGAAAACAGGCCTGCAAGGCTTTTGGAACTTTAGAATGATTTGGAATGAATTGGAATTATTTTACATTTTTAGCATTAAAACAATCGTGTGTTCAAGCAAACACTTTACAAAACCAGTCCGTTAGTAGAGTAGTATTTGGCTAAGGACCTCTAAACATGAAACTCCTGGTACTCGTGATTCACCCAGTACACCTCTCAGAGCCAAGAATGAGCCACATCCAAAGAAAATTCTCTTTAATAGCAGTAGCATTGTGGAATATATGAAAATCTAAAAATTTCCCAATATCCAACAAAGTTTACGATCTGCCATTAGCCGGGAGATCCTAGAGACTTCCAAAACCTTCCTGGATCGGGAACTGTCAGAAGCTAACACCTTTCAAATTTGAGAGATGTTAGAGACGTCTAGGTTCCAAATATCAAGCGCTACTAGGCAACCGGAAGTACCAAGATCCCAGAAACTCCAAGAGAGCAGGAGCTGAAACAGAATGAGAGGTGTCAAAATTTTAATTCTTCAGAAGCCGCCTGTAGTATCAGGTTAGGAGCTGGTAGAGTGTGAGAGTTCCAAGGATTTTGGCCTCCCAAAGACAGGTAACTGCAGGAGATCAGGCAGCTCTCAGAGGATGAAAGCTCTTAGAGGCTGGGAAATTCCATAGTTGCTCTCCCGTGAGTGAAATCTCATAGAGAAAAGCAGCTCCTAAAAGCTGGGAGCTCATAGTCTAGAAACTACCCTTAAACTGGAAGCTGGCTGGGGCCAGAAGCACTAAAATTCCGACTCTACATTATTTCAGAGTTATTTTAAAGTAAATTTTTGAGGCTTATAAGAAACAATTATCGAGATGTAGGTTTTAATGTACACGTTATTTTAACTGCAAAGGAAATCTATCCTTATCTCGAGACGGGTGAGGTAATAAATAGTTATATGGGTTGTAAAAATACTTGAATTTACCACTAGAAATATCTTAGGAGAGCAAAATTACGTACAAGTAAACCTAGTTGAGTGGCATAAAACTTCGGGGGTTGCAAATACATTATAATTTTGTGAGCAATCATAAAATTTATGTATGCTTCAAACATGACTTTGCTGATGATTAATATTTAAATCACCTACTTCATATTCTCATAATAAACTAAAGTATCCCGCAGGATCATATATGTCATGTGTGGAAAATAAAATTTGTGAATTGATTAGATCTAAGTAAGTTTAAACGTTCAGAAAGAAGTAGGTAGAAAAGGTGCAATAAGATTTTGACTGCACTTTATTTTGTAAAAAGCCAAGAGTCTTTTTAAATTTAATAGGTCATATCTGAGAGTTTAATATTGTATGCTATAAAATTAAAATATCAAGAACTTTTTATTGATAGAGAGCGGTTTCTCATGAAATAGATTATACATGTGAAGAAAGGTTTTACGTTCTTTGCAAATATACATTAAAAGTCATATTCAAGGCCCAAACGGCGTAAAAATCCAGATTTTTAAACTCATCTAATATAAATATAGTTATACTCTTAGGAAAAGAAGCTTAAAAATTTAACCTAGTCCTATAAGGAACTTTGCGCTTCTTCTGGAGTGAAAGGTAATTTTTGAAGGGTACGGTTAGGGTAGGGACCGCCTCCTATTGAGATCTATAAAAAATAATTTAGGGTAGTAATCTCACGTCCCCTCGAAAGAGGGAGAGGCCAGCTTTGAACCGGCCTCTTCAGTCAAAGCAGGTAGGGGGTGGCACACCCTTTTGTATAGGCAGGAAAGAACCTGTGACTTTTGAAAGCGAACCTTACTAACTCCAACAGGCATCTGCCACAATAGACTAGAACTGTCAAATTAAGCTGACCCCAAGAATCTTGACATTTGCGGTTAATGATGTGTCGCTTCTGGACATCCATAAGGTTGGCGAGATTTAAGTGACACATCAGTTATTATTGTGCCTAGTGGTAAGTTCAACTGGAAGGTATAAAACAGCCAGAAGTAATCCCTGCTGGGTTGTAGATATAGTTATACAAAGAGATATCACAACTGTGTTAGAATAAATATAATAGTTTTTTATGCAGAAATTAAAAAGTCTCTACAATGATAGGTATATTGTAAAATATTAATGTAATTAATTATTGTTAAAGTACAGGAGAGTAATCAATGACAACTATGCAATGAGTATAGAAAGTAAATTAAATCAGTACTACAACCCTACTAGTGATACGACAGAAGTTTGAACATTGCAGACTGGTTATGAAAATAGTTATAGCCTAAGTTTTTTCCGCGGCATACAGGTGTCGATTAGTACAAGCAGATCGGCGTAAACTATTTCAAAATTAAAAGTAATAGTATGTAGTCCTCATTCTCTCTAACCTACTTTTCAAATAATGTATTGTTTATTTAATAAGTTATAGCTATAGTAAGTTATTTGCTCTAAGGAACTTTACAACTGTAAAGAATGCTACAGGTCTGCATAGAATGTTATGTAGACCATTTAAGTTTAGATACATCAAAGTGAAAATTCAAATCTAAGAAGGTTCTTTTCGTTGCAGATATACTATTTAGCAATGACATGACATATCGAGTATTGTTCCTGAATATTGGATCTAAATTATCATAAATTATCACTTTGACGTTAATGTAAGACGAGCAATAAAACATGTTTAACTCTATAGTATGTATCTGTTCGGGTAATCTGATAAGAAATCGATTTAATATTAATAGTAGTCATGACGTAAACAAGCAAGTGAAGATGAAAAGCATTAAAAAGAAAGATGGAAAATACAACAGTGTACATATTAATATATTTTAAATATCCATAGAAACAACAAAGAACAGGTACTGCAAAGTTTTTGATAAACTTAATAGTTGTTATTTACAAAATTTGTTGGACACACGGTTATAGAGGCAAGGACAAGGACCTTTTTCACTGTTGGTTGTAATGTTTAACTTGGTTAACACGCAGTACGCGGACAATCTACACCCGGAGTACGCTGACGAAGACCAGGATTCGTGACAAGGAATTATAAATGAGTTACTTTAATGATTTACAATTCAAAGTTTTTTGACGTGAAAACGTCTTAAATTAGGTTGCGGCTCGGAGTCACTCATGAAAAAGTGTAAACGCCCGGTAACGTTACGATGCCCGTCCCAGTGGGGTCCGCCGCACGGGATCCGCACGGGATAAAGCAGATAACTATGTTTACTCGTGAAAATGTGGAGTGCTTAGATTCGTCATTTACAACAACTACAACAATAAAGGTAAATAATTGTACACTGATATTTCGTTATCGTAAACTATGATTGATTGATTAATTGTTAGATTGACACAAAAGTTGAGAAACTGAGTTTATAGGTTATGTCATACTATTGACAAATGTTGATAGTGTTAAGTAAATTATTAGTTTAAATCACTCTGCAATCAATCGTAATTCAGTCGATTGAGAAGAAACAGCGCGTATTGCTAGTCAAACATTTAAAATAACAAATTATAACCTCTAACCTGTCATAACAGTGCGACCAAACAAACGAACTAAACCGACCAATCACCACGCGCGGAGTTAGAATTTAACTGTGTTTAGCAAGAATTTCAAATTCCAATTTTAGTACATTTTTTATTCAACTTTACCATTTACAATAACAAATTTTAATTAATTTCAAATTATGTGCAATGTTTTAGTAAACAAAATATATTTCTATAGTTAAAATTTGTGCAATTCTTATTTTCATACAATTCCTTGTTCCTATTGTGCAATTTAATAATATTCATATCAATAAATATTCTACCGAGAAAAAGACGTTGTCACGTAAAATCTTCGCCCGTAAAAACCGACTTTACAGGCAACCATAATTTTTTCTTTGATTATTCTTCGTAATCAAAGCAATTTACATTTTAGATTTCGCGATAATTAACCACAGCAAATACAATGGAACAGTTCCATTTGCAGTTAAAAGGATTATCAATTTTAATGAATTTTACAATGAGTTTATTTTCTTACTTATCTTGACCAACAAATAACTTTCGTATGTTTTATGGACGAACCGAAAGAACTTGTGATTTATGGTATTAAATCCCTTCAGTACTCTAAGTGTACAGAAAGAATCAGTTTACAATTATCTTCTTCAACATAGCCAAAGGTTTTAGAATCCATTGTCAAATATTTTATAAAAAGGTATAAAGATTACCAAGAGAATTACATACTTAAATGTGTCTAAGAGAAATCTTTCATGCATTTTATACTAGTGTAAATATTAAAAATTATTTTAAATTAGTAAATGTTAGCTCATTTAAGATTAAAATTTATAATGTATTGCGCTTAATTGTTTTAATCTGAATGATTTCTAAAAACGGTGATACATATTTGAAGAGAATTATGGTCTTTATCTTTTAATTTATTCAATTAGATGATGAGATTACCACCAGAGCTCTCTTTCACTTTACAATAGCCGATTGAAATTGCCAATTGAAATTATACAGTTATATAAACAATTTCTTAGATTTCAATGTCACCATGTAATTCAATTTACACTATTAATGATAATTTTCCTCTTAAGAAAGTAAATGAAAATTCTATATCTGGAAATAATGCTGGTATCTACTTGATATAAAACTTTTCACTAAAATTATTTATCGGGATATAATTTTCATCACACCCTGTTAGGAAAGCCAACCTACTGCATAAATCAGATTGGAACTATTAATATAATTGTTATGAGGTGACGAGCTATCTAACCTTATAAGTGTTACAGTTTATACCCAGATACCGGGGTAACTAAGGCTCTGGTTTTTACTTTTAAACATAATAAATTCTACGATAAATTGCTATTCAATATTTTCTCTTGTTAATGAATGAGTGCCATAATGTTTTACACTATAATCTTTAATTTATACATATATCTGTAAAACTCAATTAGCTTTGAAATAAAATAGTGCACATTACAAACTAGATTTGTAAAGAGCCTCGAACATTTCGTATTGGAACCTGAAGATGTGGATGCATTGTTTTGAATTCGTAGAAAAAAACCACACTATATTAAATACATATTATTGTCTTTACTCGACTTTGAGCTCATATCAGATTTGATTCCTAATTAATGAAAACGTTGCATTCGACGATGTTATTGAGGAAATTAACAGCTTCGACAATTATGAAGATAAAATAACTCGCATAATGACTTCAAATGCATAATAGCTTAAGTTTATTTTCATTTTTGGATTGCTTTGAAATATTTATTAGAAAACTTAACAGTCTTTATTATTCGAAAGCATTATGAAGCTTACAACAAATATTTGTGACATTTAATTTTTTATATTAATTTCAGTTCTTAGATTTTTATTTAAGCTCACGTCCATGGTACTTCAAATTAAATGTTAATCTCAAAATCCTTTTCAAAATTACGCCTTTAATTCCACTAAATAAGTGAATTTATAATGATTTAATTTATACGACACAATAGACATAAATGTAAAGTTTATACTTTACTTCCTTAACTTAACTTGTACTGATAAGTGCGATAATTTTGCTATTTAGGATTTGTTACCCACGACGCTCTGCGTTTTTATATTTCCACACTGTTTTCCATTTATTTTAAGTTTGTTACATTTAAAAATTAGTAATTCACTGAGCATTATCGAAACATATCACTCCTGAGGCTTGAAATATTTTAATTTTGTCTGCCAATCATTCGGCACAATAGCACGAAAACGAACCTTGCAAGAAATGTCTACATAGACGATAATGAGCTGTTTAACATGATGGTGCATGTCCAACCATGGAAGCGTCACAGAAACCTATCACTTATTAAGCTCACTCGATCTTTCTTCTGTCTTCGTAAGATGTAAAAAGTTCTGATCTGTATGATTGTTTGCCTAATTACCTCTTCGCATGATACATCGAAAATAAAATAAATAAACTACAGAGTAAAATAATGCATGCGAACACAGCAAAACCTGTTACATGGCATTTGACGTATGCCACTAATACCATAAAATATTTATGGTAATTTCCCATATCTTACATCGTAAGAGTCTGACTTGACTCTACTATCCTCAAGTTTCAAGCTAATAAATATTAATCAATGAAGTCTGAAGTGAAGTGGCAATTCCAAATATCCCATTTCGAGAACAGTAACAAATATGTTTAAAGTAAATAAATTATATCATTACCATCAATAACCCTACACCCTCAGCCAGCGTGATCTAGAGACTGTGCTGACAAACAGAGAGACGGGTGACAAGAGAGA
Organism: Homalodisca vitripennis; assembly: GCF_021130785.1. NCBI lineage: Eukaryota > Metazoa > Arthropoda > Insecta > Hemiptera > Cicadellidae > Homalodisca > Homalodisca vitripennis. The sequence continues at coordinate 20,543 of NW_025778684.1, forward strand.
GCTTTCTAAACCCAACTCTTTTTTCGTTCAAATCCTCTTTCACCCACGTCACTTCCCATCTCGTCTAGAAACAGACTAAAAGTCCAAGTGACCACAGACCAACCATAGAGTAAAGGATAATAACACGAGCTCCTAAATCAGTTTTTAATATAGTAAAACGTGAACCTGTTAGACCAAAACATTTTCAAAGTATGCTTAAAGTATAAATTCTCTCCAGGAAATAGATATATCCACTGTTTTCAGCCATTTTCTCTCTTGTAAATTGGATTAAAAATACTTTCGTCAATGCGTTTCTTTAAGTAATTAATGAAGCATAGGCAGGAGGCTATATTTTATTTAAAAGTAGGCTATATTCGTAGCTAAATTATATACTTCTGCAAATATTTTGCGTATGCGAGAAAAAAAACCTGGCTAAAAATTAAATTCCTGTAAATTAATTTTGTAAACGTTATTACAGTAACATCAAATCATCTTCTCAAGTTAGAGTACCGTTTACTAATAACAATGCAAGGTTCCAATCTCAGTCTCTAACTACTACTGACGGAGCAGTTTCTCTTTATTTCACGTCCGTGTTACACCCTGCATTACTGACTAAGGCGTTTTAAATTCAACGAATAATTCTACATAGGTATGTGATGAATTATGTATAGATGTTTGAACCTATACATGTAATATGTATTAATTTGAATTATAAATGTGTAATAAAATGATAGAGGGTATAGCGGTTTGCCAAATGAACACCTTTTATATTTACATGTTTTCTTGATAAATATTTATAGGTTTTTTGGAGTTATAAAATTTTTTTTTCAAATGTCGTAATAGTAAATCCACTACTAATAAGTTGAACCAAGGACGTATCCAGCAAGAGGCCCCTAGGGATCCGTACCCCCGAATTTTCAATTCAAACAAAATGTTTAATTCATTAATAATAGAATATTATTACTTAATAATTCAGTATTACTGACATTCACTGTTGGAATATCTTTTTCAACAAAAAATGGGTAAATAATATTTTATGAAACAAAATGAGGCCTTTACTCTATATCTACTCCGGTAAAATATCAGTTGTCTGCACCCCCCCCCCCCCCAAAACTTGTGCCAGGCTACGTCTTTGACTTGTTCAAGATACAATATTCTGTACTAATTGTCATATTTTAAACCATTTTTGTATTAAAAAGAGTTCCAATAAAATCCTTCATGTAATGAAAGTACTCAATCAAAAGCTAGTTTACTTTGTAGCTGCCAGGCTGTGTAGTAATAAAACACATAGTACATACTCAGCTGTCTGACTGGGACTCTTTGAGAAATTTTTATGATCAGGATCAGAATGAAGTACGAAAATAAGTAAAGTAGTGAATTTTAAAAAGAATAATTTACAGATTTTAAGTATCATAGGTCACCCTTTCTAAAAAATATATACACTGGAATGTTTGACAATAATTTGCTGAAAATGGCTAGTTTTGTCTTTCCATATCGTTAGCGGACTGTGATATCACTATGGTTTACGTGTCTGAAGGTTGGATGTTAATGTTTTTAACGAAACAAATATGTATCTTTGATAAAGATTTCGCTCATTATTTTTTTACATCTTTATAATTCATTCTATTCTTGTAGCTTTTTTACGTATCAAAGCTAATTTTAGCGGACAATCAATTACAATTTTAGGTGCAAAATTCTATCAATTTTATCAATGTTCACGAAACTCAAGGCTCTTTGCAATATTTGCAAATGCTTAGCCCTTTTACTAAAAAAAATGCAAATAAATCTTATGATGGTGTTTCTAAAATTTTAAAGAACAGCAATTGCGTGGCAATAGATGTGGACAATTATATTAAAAATCATTCAGCTGATAGGTTTCCAACAGAAATACATATCTAAATTAACTTATATCCATTGAAACAAGGAAATAGAGATTCAGGGTTTATTTTTTCTGTTTTTGTTAAATATTATATGCAAGTCATTCTAATCACAGCACCTCGGAGAACCACCGAACAAGGAACACGATGTGAGGCTCAGAGAGAGGACCAGGACCTACAGTGAGTTAATTTTATTGCTTATAGATAATAGTAAAGTTGCTCTCATTATCTCTTGGAATGCAAAGTACGTAGTTCACATCCTAGTTTTATTGACAAAATTATTTACAGCATAAATTACTATAAGAGTACATACGAACATTATTACAACTAAATAATATATTTTTTTATATTAATAAAAATAATAACGTCATCAAAAAATACCAGAAATTTAATGTCTGTTGATGTTTCCATTCCTGTTATATGTTGTATTAGGATGATTACTATGCAAACTAAATCCAACTGTTACGTTCTCCATAAAAGCAATGGTACGTTTTCTGTTACATTTGCGTTTAGGGCTGTTCATAAATCTATCTGTACACAACACGTAAATGTATATCGAACGACGTTATGAATTCTGGATTAGGATCACACAGTTTATACGAGCATATAATTGTTTAAGAAACCCATTTTCTTATCTATAAATTACAGCGATCTTTTAGGTGTTGTTCAGTATGCTAAATATTACCAGTTAGTTCAAAGTAGTTATTAGTTTATTATCTAACTAATATTAAAACACCTAACTAAGTTATATTGAAATGCTTACATGTAATAATTCATTTAACTGTGAACAGTTTAGCAAACAAACAATAATTTAACTAATTATTTTTCTACTTTCGAGATTCTGGAACGCAAGGATAATCTGTTAGGTCTAGTCTACTGTGGGATATGACTGTTGGAGTTTGTAGGGTTCGTCCCCTAAAAGTCAAAGGTTCTCGCCAGCATAGACATAAGGGTGAACCACCCCCGACCTACTTTGATTGGAGAGGCTAGTTCAGAGCTGGCTTTCCCTTCTTACGAGGGGACATAGCTTAAGATTAGTGCTCTAAAGTTTTCTTTGTGACCTCGACAGGAGGCAGCGGGTTCCCCTAACCTTACCCATCTAGAATATCCTGTCACTCCGGAAGCAGCGCACTCCTATAGGACTATCACCATAGTTAGTTACCAATAGGAATTATTTTAGGCTAATTAAAAATAATGTTCACTCTTTAAATTCTATAATTTCAATGATGACAGATGTTTATAGTCCTACATTAAACAACAATATATATTAGCATTTTTTATTTTTAAAGTAAATTATGCGCGTAACATCCAGAGCTTCAGTGTTCTAAGCTTCTTGCCCTAAGATAACAACAAAAACTTTTAATTACATCGGTAAATGGGGAGTTCAACATAAATATTCTATTCTAAATGTTTCTATTTCCTCACTTAGCTCCTTAAAAAAATACTTCACGATCTACATCGTAATTTATCGATCCTATATTTGAAAGAAAACAGAAGACAAACCGAAAGAACTTGTGTGATGAATGGTTTTAAATTCTTCCAGTACTATAATTCTACACAAAGTATTAGTAAACAACTATTTTCTAAAAAGAATCTAAATACTTTAAGACCCATTCAAACATATCTGATAAAAAGTATAAGAAGAGAATTATTTAAACAAATGTATCTGAGAGACGTCTCCAGCAGGTTCTTTGACATCTTGATGTCAGTTCCTTCCTAGAACTGCACCGTGTTGAAACTACATCGGTACAACTAATCACAGTTTTTGAAACAAGACTTATAGATGAGTTAATTGTTTACAATTTAAAGTTGTTTCTTTAACTATTCTTCATACTCGAAGCAATGTAAATTCTAGCTTTACAATTATTGATCACAGCAACACAGTTGAACCGGCCCTATGTGGTTGTAAAAGATTTAAATTTGTAGGATTTTAATGTTATTGAATTTTACTAAGAGTTTATTTTCTTTTTCTACCTTTACCAACAAATAACTTTTGTATGTTTCGTGGACGAACTGAAAGAACTTGTGATTTCTTGTTTTAAATCCCTTCAGTACTGTAAGTGTACAGAAAGAATCAGTTTACAATATTATCTCTGTTACAGAACTCAGATGTTTTACGATCCGTTCATAGATATTTTATAAAACGGGTAAAGATTAAACCAAGATAATTATTTACTGAAATGTGTCTGGGATACATCTTTCAGGCATTTTGTATTAGTGTAAATATTGAAAATAATTTAAAATTAGCGAATATAAGCTGACTTCGGAATTAAAATTCATAACGTATTGCGTTAAATTGTTTCAACTCAATCATTTCTATAACGGTATTGTATATATTTGAGGACACATATGGTATAATTTTTTAAATTTATTCAACTAGTTGATGAGATTACAATCAGAGCTCTCTTCCACTTTACAAGAGATTATAAATGGCCGAGTAAAATTATATAGTTGTAGAAACAACGTTTTATATCCATTATCGCCTTTAAATATTTAATTCACTATTGATTTTAGTTTAATTCTGTAGAAAGTTCAAATATGCTATATTTTAAAATAATACTAAATCTAGTTGTTATAAAACTTAAAAAAACCATAGATTTTAGGGATATTATTTCATAACTTACAGTAATGAATATTCGGTAAATAAAACATACTCCAAAATCAGGTGGGAAAATCAAAATATTTGTTAAAAATGACGAGCTATCTAAACCTAGAGGTGTTACAGTTTTTACCCAGATGCCGGGGTAACTGAAGCTCTGGATGTTACGCGCATAATTTACTTTAAAAATAAAAAATGCTAATATATATTGTTGTTTAATGTAGGACTATAAACATCTGTCATCATTGAAATTATAGAATTTAAAGAGTGAACATTATTTTTAATTAGCCTAAAATAATTCCTATTGGTAACTAACTATGGTGATACGTCCTTTTGAATACGTAAATAAAAAATGCTACATTAAATAAAAACTATAGTCTAGTCATTAATATACTGTAAAGCCACATAAAATTTCTTTCCAATTCATCTACAACATTGTAATCGTCAATGTTATTGTACGCAAAGTCACAAATCTCTTTAGCACTGAGAACTGCACAAAGTTGAAGATAAATCAATATCTTATTAGAGTAAAACTATCTATATTTATCGACATAAGGACATAGATGTGTTACTTTAATCATTTACAGTTCAAATTTTTTTCTTTTATTATTGTATTTACCCTTTAGCAGTTTACATCACTCATTTTTAGCGATTATTAACCACAACTAAGACGTAAAACGGGAAAGAACTTTTGATTTTTTGTTTTTAATCCTTTAAGTACTCAGAGAGAATCAGCTTAAAATTATTTTATTTACAGTATCTATTTGTTTTAAGATCCGGTCATACATATTCTTTAATAAATGTAAATATTAATAAGAGATTTATTTATTTAAATGTGTATATTTCTGGTATTTTATAGTATATTAAATATTGAAACTAGAAAATATTTCACTTCCTAAACTAGAAAGATATTGAACAAATGTAAGAACATTAATAGAAATAACTACAAAGAAATCTTGTGTTGCTGTTTCTAGAATTATAATATAACGTCGTCCTTTCGTTCATAAAATCTCGTTTTTTCCAATAAACTGGTGTTTAGTTTTCTCAAGGTGTGTAGTGATTCATTTACTATGAAAAATAAAAAAAATCCTGTATTGTATCTGGATCTGGACTGTAATATTTTTTTTCTCCAGAGGGCTCACTGCTGGGTGGTTTATAACTTCCAATTGAACCCATAATAAGTACAGTAATAACCGATGTGTAACTTAAATCTAGACAACATTATAGATGTCCAGGAGAGGCAACTCACTAACTGCAAATGTCTATTCTGGGGCGCAAGGGTAATTCAATACGTCTAATCTATTGCGCGAGATGACTGTCTGTGATTGTAGGGTTCGTTCCTTAAGAATGAAATATTCTTTTCAGCCTAGACATAAAGGGGTGCCACCCCCTACCTGATTTAATTGGAGAGGCTGGTTGATCTGGTTTTCCTTCTTTCTAGGGGACATGACTTGAGATTAGTCCCCTAAACTTTTCCTCTTGCTTGAGTCTCGACAAGAGGCGGCCCCTACTCCCAGGTGTGACATTAAAAATGTATATGTAAAACATATTCATAAAACAGGAATTTTTATAATCAATCATATCAATCCTTATTTCTTGTAATAAAATTATTAGTAATTACAATATTTAAAAATTTATACTTTTATATTATTAACAAAGTTCTTGTATTAATCTGTATAAAATTAGGCCAGGAAGGCAAAAGATAAAATAAAACATAAAGTGAATACCAAATAAAAGGTAAAGGGAGAAGATGATTCCAAAAAATGTATCCAAATTAACTTATGTTGAATCCTAGTATTTTAAGTTTCAGAAAAATCATTTTTAATTATTATATCCCGAACAGAACATTAAATTTACTAAAATAAAATAACACATTCTAAGTATGTTTCTTCCATCTATATATTCCTACAAAGTACGCAAGGAATAAGACAAATATTACAAAATCTTTCATTATTAGGGCTCACTATCTTTTCAAAAGTTCGACGCTACAGTTCTTCTATGATGAGTCACTTGTTACTTCTAAGGCGATTTGTATCGCCCCTTGGTACGTTTAAAGCATAATTTGTATAATGTATTTGTATGCTTACTATTAGAAATAAGTCTTCCCATATTCGTAGTTTTCCCATATTTTCACGATTACTCTATATCAGATTATTCGTTTTGTCACTTTCATGTAGACTAGTTTTTAATTATAAGGATTTTTCAATAACCTTTGCGTATACATTGAAATAAATTCCTTCTCTGGAGTTTACACCGAGTGTCTCCTAAAAGTTTTCGGTAAGGTTTCAGGAGTAATTTCAAGTTCTGCTAATATTTTAATTACCAACGATACACTTCTATATGAATCAGCTAACAAACATTAAGGCTGACTTAGGCTTTTGAATAACAGTAGTCGTATTGTTATTACCTTAAAAATTCAATCACGCTTTATATATAAAGTTTACATATTACAAGCTTCTTCTCGTAAGGCACAGGAGTCCAGTTAATTTCAATAAGTTTTCCAGCAAAAATACCGCACCCCACTCGAGGGGCTGGACAAATCTCACTATAGTTTATCTTTTTAATGGTAAGGCACTTAGGCACTTCTGTAAATCAGGTTTTTGTCAAGGTTTTAAATAGAAGCGTTTTAGGTTTCTCCGGTTCACTTATGTACACTCATGTTTTTCTTAAATGAGGCACTTAGGTTAATTCAAATTTGTTATTAAAAATATTAACAATTTGAGACAGAAGTGCTTCTAAACCAGAGAGCGCAGGTTTGTAGAAGTCCCATACACGTAACGTCTCACTATCATGTAAGATTAATAACTAACTAGCTAATAAGTTGTTAAGGATGTGGCAACAATGGTAGCTAAAAGTCTAGTAAACAGTACATTTACATATTTTATAACTTGCATAAAAGGGAAATTTTAAATACTTAGCCTACACGTTAACTTTCAAAAATGTGTTTTAGAGAATAGAAATTTTAACGTCATAACATTCCGTATATACATAAAGTCAATATATTTGTTATTCTTGTGGTATAAATGGCAAATTACTTGCACAGTAAAAATTCAATCTGAACTATTTTCACTATACCATAAATCTATAAGCTCCATAAATATAATAAACTGTCTAATAATAAACGTTGGGATATTCTGTGTTAACTTTAATAAAACTTTATTATTAATATACAAATTATGTTGTTGAGTTTTAATAATTAGTATTTAGTTTTTATTAATGTTTTAGAGTAATGGTGCATGGAATAGACGCATAACATCTTAGTTGCAGTTCCTGAGTTTTCCGTGTTATAACGCTCTGGTATGTTTTGTTTACTGTAACATGGGTTTTTAGTCATGCATTGGTTTAGTCATTTACGTGAAGAAAAGATCAGATTACAGAGCTCGAAACGTAGTGTTACTGATTGTATTCTATCAGTAAGCGTAGCAAATTTCCGGAGAAATCCTGTTTCCTTCACAAATGTTATTAGTTATAAACTCTACAAGTATAATTAGGAATAATTCTTGGTAGATATTTAAAAGTACTCTGTGTTTGCGGACTACTTTAATCAGATGTTTTGTAAAACCCATGTAGGTTTTCTAGATGTAACTGTATAGTAAAATGCCATGTCAAACGTATATGTGGGTTGTATTTCGATACAAACAGGTTATAAATATATCTATTGATATATTTGTAACTATAGAATTAACATAGACGTGACGTAAGAAAAGACTAACCTGCACAAATCCAGGTTGAAATAAAATAACGAAACAGCTGAATTATGCCCAACAGTACAATATATAAAAATTATGTATATCCATAGAAACAACAAGATACAACATTTTGTTCAGTAATTTTTCTATAGCTTAGTTTATGATCAAAATTGTATTATTTTAAGGACATCCAGGAAACTCCTCCAGGATACATTATGGCCAGGACCAAGATCAGAATTTACAGATGAGTTCCTTATATTATTTTTTTAGAAATCTCGGTTTATGCTCCTTGATCTCTCACCGAACAAAACGGTTTACACATCCTAGTTTTGGTGACAGAACACCGGAACAGTTAAATTTTACGACAAGACTATTACTAAGTAAAATACATTTAAATAAGTGTTGATATTTTCGTTTAGTTAATTACGAGGTTTACTAAGGTTGTGATTGCTTTGTTTCAAACTGCAAAATATATGTTTTAGGCTGTTTATAATCCTGTACCTAAGGAATACTGGGAGAATAGTTAGTAATTTACATGGTAATGTACTCAGAGTAAAATTGGACCTAGGTTTACATAATTGATAAGAAATCAAAATTTATATAAGAGAACCGTCATCTCACTTATATTAAACAGCCTGTTTTTGACATATTTTCATGAACTAAATTAATATTGAAAGCTAAAAATAAATTAGTGTATACTAACTGAGTAATAATATCACTGATCGAATAAATGATTTTAAACTGTTTAAATTATATATTAAAAACATAATAGGGTAGTTTTTTAAAGAAAAATATTCTAAAAATTTTACCTTTATGAACTAGTTACTGAATCGTACATCAGAGCTCTCTCTCTCCCATCGTAGAGTTTAATCACTAAATGTCTTACTGGACTCCACTATGGCATTCATAAATTAAAATTTTTCACCTTAAATAATTTTATAATATTCTTTTTAGTTCATTACTATAATAACTGCACTTTCACATCTATCGGGCGAATGTTAAAGAAAGATTACTAGAACGTGCCTAGAAAACATCTTATATTGTCTTGATAGGTATGTGTTTACCGACTCTGCTATACCACGTAAATGGTCTAAATTTGAGCCCAAATCGGACGCTATTTTACTAACAGTTTTCACTAACAATAATCTAAATAAACAGGAGTGCTAGTTATGGATGAAAATTTCAATACACCGAGTCATGCGTGTTTATAACTTAAGATTTAAAACCATTATACGTGTTGTAAAAAAAAAACTATTTCGGTATACAGGTGATCGTTTAGTCCGCACAAGACACAGTAGTTAACTGCAGTTTTGTTGTAACTATTAACACAATCAACTATTAATAAATCATGTTTCGTAGTATATGTTTGCACATATTTAAAAATATTTAATGCAGTGTAATTATTTATTTTATTTAAGAGTTTTTTTGTAAAATTAAATTAAATTATGCTACTGATCTGGACACTTATATTTTCTCTAATGTGTCCAAACCGTGTTCCCAGAAATAAGGGAAGACGAACCGATTTCCCCACATCTACTGGGATAATAACTGACTGCTTCCTTACTAATGCGGAGAGCCTTGATTACTGAGGCCGCAGTCCGAGTCCAATACACTAGTGACGTGCTCAAGTTTGCTTTCAGGAATAAATCCTGTAGTGCTGTCTTGTAGTGGGTTCACACACTGAACATGTGGGAGGGAGGAGATCCCTTCCGGGTCTAAGTATGAGTAGGCTAGATCTCCAGCCAACTTTTACTAGGATAGGGTCTTTATCTGCTCTCCTTAAGTAGGTCGCTGCCTTCTCAGGTTATGGGTCCGATACATGGGCCACTGAGGAAGGTTCCTTACAGAGCCTATCTCGGAGGATGATCAGTGTTAGAGGTTGCTAGTCTGGACGTGGTTGAGTGTTGTTCGATGCAAAAGCGGGAGAGGCTGGCACAGAGCCTTATCAGGCCACCCCTTAGTCTAAGGTGAGATGACTGAGATAATACTGAGCTTACGGGATCTATACAGGAGGCACCTACAATCTTACACATCCTGAATATGCTGTCACTTCGGAAAAAAGCGCAACAGAGAAAGATCAGGTTGCAGATTTCATAACGAAGTTTTATTGATTTCTTGTATCACTGAAAGTAAATATTTCGGAAAAATACAGTTTTCTTCAAAATCAATCCATAGTCAAAAAACAAACTAACCAAAGAATGTTTATATAAGCTCAAGTGTTTATTTAATTCCAACTGTTAGCTTGCTAATGCTCTCTGTGTGTATATTGTTATTACACAAATCTACAATGCTAAAATTAAAACAATTTATATTACTCGATCGAGCTAATATTTTGCATATAATGCGTAATAGTTACCCAACTAAATCAGGAAAATAATAGCGTTTAACATTAGTAGTATGGATAACAATAACTGATATAAGAAAATAGTTGAATAAGTAATTTAATAAGTTACGAACAAATACATTTTATAATATTACCACAAGCAGTTCAACTACCCCAAAATCATATTTTTAAAATAGGTATAACAGTCTTTTTAACAATACTAAGAGACACAACCTAATGAACTAAACACGAGAAAGTACCATATAGTAAGATATTACGAGAAATGTTTATCTTATCTGTTGACTTGAAATTTTGCTTGAAAGTGTATGGATGGTGTATGACCGATCATAGAATTCGGCTAAGTGACATTAAAGCCTATCACTCAGTAGGCTGACATGATTTCTATTTTGTCTTCCGGTGAGGATGTAAAATTTGTTTCTGTACTGTATGTCTCTCCATAGGGACCTTGAGAATGTAATGAGCTACAGACATGAAATCTGTCACGTGATATGGCGTACTCCTACTTTGCTGAGCAAAAGTGTCAAGACAACGAGGTAAAAATGCATTCAATGAAAAACTTTGAAATAACACTTTTGAAATTATACAAGACTAACATTATGTCTATTTGGAATTGAAAAAAATCGAAAAATTCAAGAATTAAAATTTCCTTTTTTTCTATATAGGCCTGTCTTTTGCAATAATAATCAATTTTCAAGAGAAATACAGTTTTAACCAAATTATAGCAAATTAAATATCAATATTTAACTTACTATATTATTTGAGCATAAAATAAAAATAGTTAAAAATGGTATACGTGTTTGAAAGGAAAATAAGTTGCATATCCATATTATTGCCCTTAATTACAGGCCTAATAGCCTAATATCCTTGAGTGTAATTACTAAAGCTGTCCGGTAGGGATCAAGACAAGCCGCTCATCAGTGCTCCTGCTAGATTATTGCTAGATCTGATGTTTCAAATTGTTAAATTTATTTTTAAAGTATATGTTACTTTCATTGTTAATTTTATCTTCTCTAATGGAATTCATTTAAGTGTTTTATCAAGCTTTTCCTGTTGTTTCATTTCTGAAAAAATAAGGAATTTTTCTTACTCACAGACTATGGCCATAAGGAATGTTTACGAAGGACAAAAGGAAAATTTCTTCATTGCCATCTTGTTGTGATTTTTAATTCAACATTGTTTTTTTTTTAAACTCACTCGTTTATGTCTTATGTTGCATAAAAAATCGGCCGACCTTTTAAAGACTAAGAATTAAAAAAGAGACCTTATTATATGGATAAGTAACAAATATTTTTACTCCGATCCCGCTTTTCCCCACAGTTAGACAATCTAGATAAAGGGTGCCCTCGTTCTACGTATGCTCCAGAAAAATTAAGAACTTACTGCTCTACAAATGGTCCCCAAAGTTATGGGAACATCTACCATTCAACCTCAGAAATAACTGTAACTGACTTTATCAAAGCGTATATTTTGTTTTCACTCTGAATACGTTAGTAGTATTGCCCTAAAAGGTAATACCCAGAGGGATATTTACAAAATAACCATTCTAAAATACCATTATCAAATTATATCATAGTAAATGACTTATGACGTATGTGGTTTTTTCTATATAATGTATTGGTATGGGAAATCAGACAAGTAAAAATTAATTTATTGTTAATAGTATCCTTGACATAAAGAGGCAAGAGGAGTAGTACTTACAAGGATGAGTTACTTCTATTATTGAGTAATCACAATTTCTCCTAATAATGACTCTTGATACCCAAAGCACTTTACATTTTAGTTTTAGTGACTATTAAATACATAAAAAAACACATGAACAGTTTATATAAAACGACTGCCTGATTCCATAGCAAATAGAAGTTTTTAATGTATTATTTCGTTGAATATCCTTTTATTTTTCAAAGAATTTCACTGCTTTCCTTTGTAGAAAAGCCAAAAAAATTGTGTTTGGGCTGTTTTAATCCTATCTGTACCCAAAGCGTGCAGGGAGAATTGGGTTCAATCATTTTTAAATTTCCAATACTCACAGCAGTTTTGGTACTGTTGTGCCTTGTTGATGAAAAATATTTTATGAGATGAATGTTCTAACGTACGTCTTCGAGCAACTGTTTGGTCTTTTTTCTTTGGCTAAATATTATGTTTAGTTTAAATTAGTCTACGTGATCTGAGTAACATTAGTAATTCACAACTACACCACGTTTGATGTTTTAAACTCAATAATTTAAAATACGGTTTCAAATAATTTTAAAGAAAGATATAGTCTACAATTCCAAAATCATTCCGTTAGTTACGTAAAACATCCACCAGAGCACGCATCCACAATACAAGAGATAAGACATGGCAAATTAAAATGATGCAGTTATAAAAGTTCTTAATTAGATTTAATTTCCGTCTTCAAATAGTATTCTTGATATCACTAATAATAATTCAAATTCTGTGTCGTGACAAACTAAAATAAATAATTCGTATACAAATGCGTCTGCTCAACTTCTAAAGCTAGAGGACACCTTCGTAAAGTACAGCATTACCAGAATGACTCTTATTCACAGCTTCTTTATAACATGAATTTCCTAACAGAATCAATACATTTTATAACTTTCCAGCGAGTTGTCCATTTCATTCATTTATAATATATTATAAGTCGCCTATTACTCATTTGAGTTCTGATACTAAAATTTAATAACATCAGGATATAAAGCACTGAATAAATGGTCAGAACAAGTGTTCATTAGTTCTAAACCTTTAAATACGTGTAATTCCGTTACTTTGATTAGTTTTAAGTCCTTGAAGCAATAGATTTCAATAAAATGACAATTCTGACTGTTTGTTTTACAAAATCTCCCTTAAACGATAAAAGCCACTCTAATTTTTTGTTATCTAATAATGAAAGCAATTGTTAGCATGTTTTAAATTCCAAGAGAAGTTTTAAGCAATGAACAATGGGTAAAGTTAATATCCTTTTTCCCAAGAAACTGATAAAAAATGTCTCTAGAATCTAATACATTAACAGCTTACTGTAATAATTTTTCACACTTTTTCCAGACTCTCTATTTACAGAATTAAACAACTAAAATTTTTATGTACATATAAAATTCAAAAGTACGATAACTTTTGATCTTAAATTCCTATTAATAATTTAGAAACGTTAAACCCACTATGTGTGGTGAAAGGATCACTGAAAGGACCACCTAAGACTCTCTTAAGGATGGCGTCCTTTCTCGTTGTTATGGATGACCTGCTTAGGTCTGTAACAGGAGAGGTCTTTTGGCACAGGTGTATGCAGGTGAGATGACATGATAATTTTTGTGACTGGTAAATTAAAAACCCCAGTCACGTCTAATAACCTTAATACAACCCTTAAAGGGAGCAGTAATCTGGTGTGATAGGATTGTCTTTGTTTTAACCCGGCAAAGGCTGCCTTGTCAACTTTGGAGGAGGGCATCATTTGGAGCCATCAGTCCTTCTTGCCGAGGAGGCTTTACTATCGAGATGATGTGTCAAGTTAAGTTTTAAATGTTGCTGTTGACAGGTGACTGAATTGAGGACTGCAACTGAAGAGGTGTTGCGAGGGGAATATGGTTACTAATGCAGTTCAGGCTTTCAATCGGAGAGTCTTGTGGTTTAGAGCCTGAGCTATTGTAGTGACTTTATATCTCCGGGATAAGTCATGGACTAATGTTTCGGGCTTTTGTCTGGTGGTTAAATACTCTTCCTTAGGTAGATTGGCCTGCATCCTAAGGATAATTTGTCTCGCAATAACCGGAGGTAACCCAACTGACCCGGTTACTGCCTTAGATGGTTGTCTTAATCTTGTTCGTTTCTGTATTGCAATATGAAGGGTGATTGTTTACTCACTTTAGTAGGAAGGGCCTTATCTAATCTTACGCTATAAATGAGTTGTCTAATTACCATGCTGATTCAGTGTATAGTGTGCTACACATGATTTCAGAACATAAATCTCAACGATTTACCTTTGGCAAGTCCGTCAGGATTATGATGTTTTTCAACTATTGATTTGTTCAAAGCGGGCTTCACAGACCAACGCCATGCTCTGTGATACCTTATAATGTTTTCTTTACAAAATAATAATTAATAAAATAATAAAAATTTAAAATGTTGGGAATTGTGCGTTGTAAGACTTGAATTACAATAAAACAAACTGTAATTAATTCATGGGAAAATAGTATTTATTAAAACCATTTTATAATAAAATACATTTACGTGCACAATGGCTATAAACATAAACATATTTTCTTGATCGTGGCAACAAGGCAAACTCTACATCGGCGTTGTAAATATAATTCAATTAAACCAGAAGTTCACATACACGGGCAATGCTTACGAAAAGCGTGCAAAGCCGCGGGAAACAGCTAGTAATTTATATATTAGAGTATACTTTCTTAATAACTAGATTATTTAGCTTATAATGTTACAACCTGTAAATATTATCTAGATTGTTTCAAGATTATAATTTGAGATAATGTCCTCATCTATAAGCTTCCATTCTTTCAAGGCTTCGTGAGTAATTCATTAATATCGTATGCTGATATAACAGTGAATAGGATTCTCTCACAATGAGCCTTTGTTACCTGAGACCTCCGCTGTCTCAATTTATTCTCTAAGGTATTATATTTGTAAGCTATAGTTTTATTATTTTACTAGCTGTTACCTGTGGCTTCGCACGCAATCTTTAGAACCGAAGTCCTTATATTACTTAGTTAAGGCAATTATGATGTAATATGATGGGAGTCCTATTAAAGTTTTTAAACGTAAGTATACATACATTAGGTAGATATTATTTAAGTTCATAGTAAATAGTATCAGAGTTCAACTTAATTTTATTATATCATGTTTGGCACGCGTAAGAGCATTTATAGTTCTAATTTATTATATACGTAAAGTAACAGCTGAATCTGCCTTGTCATCCCGATGAAGAAAACACAAATCTCGGATCACACAGGTATCGGAAAACTCACTTCGGTCAAAAAGCGTATATTTCCAGTTCTTGTCATATATTTCAGGTCTAAGATATATTCATTACCATAGTAGAGTTTGTCTTTTTGTTCTGATGAAGAATATATATATATACTTACCTAGGACCGAGATGCCTAATTAAGACCGTTTATATTCACTTACCTAATACGTCACAGTTTAGCTTGCCATATTGCCTCGATCAAAATACTATATACGTTCAATTATCTAGTTCTCTTAATTCTATTTTGGTCAAAATCGTGTTGACATAATTGAGTTTGCATTGTCCTGATGAAGAAAAAATACACACATGAGTAAGACTGAGAAACCTATTACTGCCAAGGGGTGGTCCTACCTACTTCCTATGTACTTTCGGTATAAGGAGGAAATCCTTATTAAGGTTATGCATCATTCAAAAATAATCGTTATAAGGCTTTGAGTTACACTTCTTTTTTTAGACTGTAGCCAAGGAAATAAAGAATCATTGAGGGATTTTAGTGTTAATTTCTTTGTTTTTCCAAAAGTTGCTGTTAAAATTCCATATCGAAATGTTAAAATTACAGGAAGCCCACCAGTTTAAAATAAATTGTGTGAAAACATTCACAACTTTGTTCATTAAGGTTGGTTACATTACAGTTTTTTAATTATATTTAAAGTGCATTGCATTATTTAAATATAATCTAAATAAATCGTCAGTGACGCAATGTGGAGTAAAATTTATGTATTTTTTTTATTTACTATCTGCATTACATTATCATTCAAGCACTGTTTACTTAATATTTAATCAATTTTAAATGTTAACAGTTCTTTCAGCCAATTTCTGGGACTATGGCTGAAGGTGTTAACAGCTGTTTAGTGCCAGTTTAATTTGGATTATGAAACGTAAATACTACGTTTTTTATGAATTTTAAAATATTCAGGGTAACTTTTCATAAAAACCTTCTATCAATTTCAATGAACATTTTACAAAAAGAATCGACCTAAGCAGTCCAGCCGTTCTCACGATTTGCGCTTAGCAACACATTTTATTATTTATTTATAAGATAAGGAAATTATCACTAACACATGATAATAAATCGACATACAAAAATATCTCACTATGTAACTATGTTGCCTATTGAGACACTCGCTTATAAATGCGTTTTGGGAAGGTCCAAAAAGCAAAACATAAGTATAAGATAGTATAATATTCAAATTCGTTTAATATGTTATTGCTGCCTTCAATACGAGTATAAATAGCATATCGTACTTGCCACTACTATTTAACCCTACTACGACAAATGATATTTAAATAGTGGATATACCAAATACTAGAATACATTTTGTTCTGTACCACGGTTAGCGGCAAAATACTTTATTTTTAAAATGGAAGTTAGTTTCATGAAACCTTGTAGGCAATACTTTAAAATTCTAATACGCAGACTTTTTTGTATCTAAGTAATATACTTATCAAATTTAATATGTCCAATAGGGTTAGCGTGATTATTACAAATCTAAAAGTTTGGATTTATAATATAAACTCAAATATCATTAGTGAAGCATTAAAGTTGTTTTATTGAACATTTATTGGTTTTTAGAAATTCAAAACTACACTATTATATACTAATTAGCAATAGTATAAAATGTCATTTCTAATAGTTTCCCTAGATCTTGTACCTAAACACTATTATTGTAGGATAAATATCGTAAATTTAGACGTGTAAGTATCTCATTATAACCTTTCTAATTATGTTTTATTCACATGTTTGATACATTAAAATGTACGTGTTGGGGTAATCAGATATCAAGCGTTTTGTTTAGTGTTATTAATAGGTGTGACATCAGCAATATAAGGGACAGGTGAAACGAAAGCAGCAGTTTACGTAAAATATTATTTTATATCCATGGAAACAACGTGAAATTTATAATTTAATGTTTTTAAATAATTTTAAAGTGTTATGTCACTGCATTTTTAAACTTCGTTCAACTCACAGCTAGTCGTGGAAGTAGCACCAAGAACACGATGTCATGGCCAAAAGCAGGACCAGGACTTACAAGGATGAGTTACTTTAATGCAATATTAATCATAGATTTACTCACTATTTTTCGTTACAACAAGCAGTTTACATCCTAGTTTAGCTAGTATTATTGACACCAAAAAATACCAGAATATTTCATATTTAGTGCTAACAAGTACTAATTAATTATAGTTAATAAACTTCATTGTTATGTTTTGTGTAAAAGCTACTAATTTGTGTTTGGTGCGATGTATAATCAATCCTCTTAGTACCCAAATAGTACAGGGAGAATCAGATTACATGATTTGGTACAAGTTTTCTCGAGGTTTTATCAAAAATATATATAACTGTTAAAGAGAAACATTTTGTTACTTGTGTTTTCCAGCAATCTTTCTAGCATTTGAAGTGAGCAAGATATTCGTAATGAGTTTAAATTAGTCAATGCTTTTTATTTAACATTTACAAAACAGTAAATGATTTTTGTTTAAATGTTATAATTCAATAATTTCCAAAAAATTGTGAAATTAATATGTTCTAGAAGTTTTTACTCATTCTAATAGTTATAGAAACTCACGCCAGAGTTCTCTTTCGCAGTACAAGATATAATAACAGGCCAATTTCAATTATACAGTACTACGAATGCCTAATTCGATTATATTACCTGCTGTTTCACCTTTACCTATACTTCGCATACCATAGGCAAAACGACTATTCACCCCATAGAGGCGTTTTGGAGTAAGTTTGGAGGACATAATGACCTGTTTCTTGTTGCAATTAGTACATGAGAGTAAGATTCTACAAGCTAAGCCTTTACGAGCACTTGAGTCTTCCGACAGTTTCACGGTTTGTTTTCCACAGTACTTACACTGAACAAAACTATTTACTAGGTTGGACAAAAGATCAATATCAATTATTACATTCTTCGAAGTGTTTTCACTACTTAAATTTCAACAAACTCTGTATTGCAGGTAAGTTTATTTTTAGAACTTTATGTAGGCTTATCCTGAACTAGGCCTAGGCTTTGACCTAGAGATGGGGTATTAACCTCAACCGCTATATCTAGAATATCTTCGTTTTGAGAACTAGAAAACAAGTTTTCTTGATGCCGGTTGATGCCTATATCTTTTGATTTCCCCTAAATTTTCGTTTCCAAAGTTTCTTACACTTCGGCATTTTCAAAGTAACTTTCACGACAAATCAATCTCAGAAAACACTCACTGACAACCAAAACAATAAATACAAACAAACTATTCAACTGTGTTGCCTGCTGATTGCTGAAATCAAGTAACCTACTGCCAACCTTACAAAAACAAATCCTGAAAGATATTCTTAGGCATACGTATCGAAGTACATAGTAGTTAATCATAACGCTACGCATTTTAGTCGCCTGAGGAGCAAACAATGACTTAAAAGCAATAGATTCTTAAATGTGAAACAATATATAGAATTACAAATATTACATGCATGTATGATATATCAACGTGTTCAGAATATAATAAGGAACAAAATAAGCCTAAAAAATGTTTTTGAGTTTTTTGGAAGTTTTCAACGACATCTGCCCTTAAACAAAAAATTTAGGTAAATAAACATTTGATATTAAAAATAAAAACAATTTGATACAGTGTTTTAAAGCATGAATCGTAGGTTTTTTAAAGTCCCTTACACGTACCGTCATACTAGGACAAGAAACTACAAATTAGCTAACCCATAGTTGTTAAAGATTTGGTGACAACAATCGCTACAAGAAAATTAAACAATTCGGCTTGCGTCTAAATATTTGTTCCTTGTATTAAAGGGGAGATTACAAACACTTAGTATCACGTCATGTAGCGTATAGATAAAAATTTAATTTACATATTAACGCCACAAAATCCGTATGGACATAAAAACTCAATATATGTCTGATCATTACGATATAAACATTAAGTTGTTTGCACTTTAAAAATTAAACCTGAATGATATAGGCTTTCACATAAATCTATATGCTTCGGAACTGTCATATAACACCTCTACATAAAAGGTAGAATAATCCGGTTTGAAGTATTTATAGAATATTATTAGTTATAATTTTGAAAAATACAATTAGAATAATTCTTTATTAACATTTAAAATATATTTGAGACTATTAGAATCGAATGTACTGTAGAACTTATGTAGGTTTTTTAGATGTGGTTGTATTATAAAATGTCATGGCACACGTGTCTTTGAGTTGAATTTCGAAACAAGTATGTTATAAGTATATTTATAGATATATTTTTAACTATAAAACGTACGACTTTATAATCACATAACGGGAATTTTGTCGCATTTTAGTAATATTCTTGACATAAGAAAATACGTGCCTGCACAAGATAAGGTTAAAATTAAATATGAAAACAGCTGAATCATGCCCAAAAGTACAATATAAAAAATATTTATTTCCAAGATACAACATTTTTTTCAGTAATTTTCTACAGCTAAGTTTATGTCCAAAATTTTTCTATTCCAAGCACGTCTGGAAAATTCCTCCAGGATACATTATGGCCAGGACCAGGAACAAAAATTACAGATGAGTTACTTATATATATTTTTTTTAATTCCAGCATGTGCTCTCCCGTATCTCACCTAACAAAGCAGTTTATACATCCTTGTTTCCAGCAAAAAGTGCAGGGGAACCAAGACGCAGCAGGGCATCAAGGCAGCGAGTTTGCAGAGTGTTTCTAGGTGGATTGTAGACGGAGGCAATCTCCAGTTCGGCTCCGGTGTAGTGGATGGCAATCCGGGTGATCTCAGCTCCTGGGGCAGGGACTGCTGCCAGGAGACGATGGGTCATTCGCCGATGCACCATGATCGCCGAGCCTCCGCTGGGTCGGTTGTTCTGCAGATGCCTATCGGTGTGGTATATCTAGTAATTGGGGACATTGAAGCGATCTGTCTCCCTGAAGTGAGTCTATTGTAGAAGAGCGACGTCCACATCCATTTCAGTTAGTAGCTGACTGAATTACAGCCGCTTGTTTGCCAGCCCGTCGGCGTTCAAGCTGACGACTCTCAGCTTACCCATGGACGGTGGCGGACAACATGTCCATGAGGCGTGACATCAACGCCACTATGTTAGTCAGCTGAGAAAGAATCTGATTTAGTCTTACCTTGAGATACTGAAGCAGGAGGGAAACTGGGTGAGAAGTCGGCGTGACGTTTTGTGTGAACGGCTTTGCTTGTAGTTCAGGGCCGGAAGTAGGCTTAGGTGGCTCAGCACGAGATCTCGGTGTGGGCCTGGGTAGTGTTGGTCTGGCAGGGGCAGGACTGTCCTCGATTGATAGGTTCTCTAGTTGATGAGAGGCATGGGGTGGACGTGTCTCGGAGGTTGAAGTCTTCGGAGTTGAACGAGAACAAGCCCCCCGTCTTTCCGGCTTCCGAGCTGGGCGATGACGGCGACGCCTTACCATCTCGAAGTCGCCTTCCTCCCGGGTTTCAGTGGAGGGCTCCGAGGTGTCATCTACGGTGGCAGGAGGGGCAGGAGCAGGAGCTTCTCGAGGCTTAGGAGGCTCAATCCTGGAAAGTACAGGCCTCTGAACCCTCCTGACAACGGCAGCATACGAGAGCTGCTTCTCGTTTTTGAAGGTGACACCCCCGCGGTAGTTGGCAGAGTGGGCCTCTCCACAATTGCAGCATCTGGCCGGGGTGGAAGCTTCCTTCGGGTAGAGGCTGGACGGATGATTATCACCGCATCGTACGCAGTGGCTGGAGCCATGCCCAAACCCCTGGCATCGGTGGCACTAGACTGGTCCACTAGGCCTGGTGTACTTCCTGACCTCCAGCCTGCGGAAGAACAGAGTCCGGGCGGTGTAGACATCAGTAGGAGGCTGGAGCCCATCGCCTCCACGGAGGGTGATGACCCAAAGGCTGGTCGGTTGTTCACGTCTTGTTTTCAGGAGCTTGACCTCCACGATGCCATAGCCATCTCCTTGGAAAGCCTCGCCGACCTCTTCCGGCGATAGGGTGGCTGGGAGACCTTTGATCACCACCTTGAGGAGGCGCTCAGTGGTCATGGCGAAAGTGTGGAACTTTAGCTCCTGTTCCTGTAAGTACCTTTGTAGTTACCGAAAGTGGGCCACGGTGCTCGTCTTCAGCCGTAGCGTCCGTGCGGTGCAGATTGCCTCCAGGTCGCCTCCAACCAGCTGTTTGATGGTAAAAGCATGGCTGGCCCATCCTTTGGGGACGTCCAGGATGATGGGAGGAATGCGTGGCCCTCGCTCGACGTCCATGTCTTCGCCTGCGTTGGTGTCCGTCCGTCGGCTTTTCGGCGGAAGAGTCGGAGCTGGAGCCGCTTTTAGTTTCCGCAGACCCGCGGCAGGACGGCCCGAATTTTTAGAGTTGGCCTCAGAAGTAGCTGGATCTATCAGCTGGGCAACTGGAGCAGAAGTCCCCGGTGGTGTCAGGTGGCCTTTGGAAAGGCATTTTTTGGATTCCGACCGGCGTGGGTTCCCCTACCACTTGGTCGCCGCACCCTGGCAGCTCTCGGGAGTAATCCCGACTTCACCTGGGCCCTGTTCTCCTGTCCCGGGTGGCACGGCGTTGCTGGGTCGAGATGTAGTCGGCAGGCCGTGGATGGCCTCCAATGGGCCATCGGAGGTCTCCATCAGGCCGTGGGAGGTCGCTGGGGCAGCAGGAGCCTCAATCCGGGCCTCTTTTTCAGAATAATCAATCCTAAAAGTCGAGGTGGATGCTTGACCGGTCAGTAGTCCTTTATTTTATGTAATAATTTCGGTAATTTATAAAACTATTTTTTTCTATCTGTTGAGGTGTGCTTACGAGAAGGAAACTATGTCTTAAAACAATATTGTTGGCTTTTTTAAATAGGCTTAATATACAAATGAGTTGAATTAGATGTATGTTAGCTGACAATAATCAAAATGCCTTAATAAATTATGTTTGATTATTTAAAATTACTACATTTAAAATCATTTTTGCTGAGTTTAATAAATAAATGTGGTCTGCAATTGTTAAATTATTCAATTAGTTTCTTAAATTAACAGATCTCTGTTGTACATTACAATAAATAACAGATGGGGATTTGAAGATATATAGTAATAGAAACGCCTTGCTATATCCCGTATCACTATTATATTCTAATGTAAGTATTAAAAGGTAATATAATCTTTTTTATAATAAAATAACATGAGTCAATGTTGAGAATAATACGGCAAGCTGGACGTTAAATCGAGAGGGAACATTACTGGAGTAAACTACTTTCATAACGTTGTTAGCAAGTCATTTAAATTGAATAGGATTGTTATTAAATCATAAAACTAACCACAGGAATTTATTTTTTACTTATTAAACATTCTAAGTTAATAACAAATAGCCTCCCTTTAGTTCTAGGTTAATCATTAAACTTTTCTTGATCAAATATCATACATAAAAAATCCACCAAAGGCGTAAAAATAAAACCTAATACCTTCTTGAAAGTTGAAGGTTGTTTAAACTTTCCGATAATTTACATGATCCTTGACATATTTAATACTATTATATTTTAAACCTTTCTCTTACGAAAGCGGCAACTCTCACAACCATCTAAATATAAGGACAGTTCACACCAAGTTTTATAACAGCTACAAAATTAGCATTTTTGTACTAAATTGCAATACTTTTTCCAAGGAGCTAGTGTTTGATTCCTCTGAAAACAGTCTGTTGCAACACCTGCAGTAGTGTATTCTTTTATTTTTAAAGACTATCAATTATCCAGGCTACCAATAAGTACATGGATTACTTTTATTATACTGAGTAATAAATGTTTTAGATATTGTCCTGAAATTCTTTTTAATAGTTAGAATGGTTAAAACTACTGTTTTGGGGCTTCGATAAGGATAGCATCACTTCTAATCTCTATAAATCTTATTTTGGACGACCTGCTAAAGTCGTTAAGCATAAGTGGTCTCTTCGTATAAGGCTATGCAAAATCACGGGGTTTGCGCCATGAATAAGAACATCTCCATAGACTCAGCATACTTAGAGATGATCCTCTTTGAAGGTTATTTAGGGAACAGAAGGAAAAATTACCTGCTCCTATTTCATTACCTTGCGATTTTAGAGTGGTTTATCATTTGCGTTCTGGTCAAATGTTTTGAACATTCCAAGGAGGCTCTGCTGGAATGCCATGAAATGTTTTTCAGACTACTGAAGTTTAAATGTGGTTGAATTTTGCTTCTTAATGCTTTAAAGCATAAAAAAAATCAGCCGCTCCTTTAAATATTAAGAAGGGAAAAAGGCCTTATTATATGAATGCTACATTAATATCAAATATTTTTACTTCAATCCAACTTTTCCCCACAATTAGACAACCCAGATGAACGGTGACCTTGTTTCTACGTATGATCCCTGTAATTCCCTGCTCTACAAATGGTCCCCAAAAGTACGGGAACGTCTACCACTCAACCTCAAAAATAGCTGTAACTGACTTTTTCAAAGCGTGTATTTGATTTTCACTCTGAATTCATAAGTAATCTCTCGCCCTAAAAGGTAATGCCCAGAGGGATATTTACAAAGTAATCATTCCAAAATACCATTATGAAATTATATCATAGTGAATAAACTTATGACTATATGGTTTCTCTATATAATGTATGTGTATGGGAGATCAGACAAGTAGAAAATAATTTCTTTTTACTAGTATCCTTGACATAAAACAGATAAAAAAATAAAACACCCATATGATATATAATTAACAGTTTCCACTCAAAAAATATTTCATATCCATAGAAACAACAAAGGTCTGATATTTTAATGTTTTTGAACATTAAATACTATTACGAGTATGTGTCAGCATTTTAATAGTCGTTTAAGTGGCAACCCGTCAGATAATCACCACATGTAGCACAATGTGATGGTCAGTAGCTGGAAGGACTAGGAATTACAAGGATGAGTTATTCTATTTTGGAGTAATCACAATTACTCCTAATAATGACTCTTGATACCCAAAGCCATTTAAATTTTAGTATTAAATACAACACAAAACACATGAACAGTTTATATAAAGCGATTGCCTGATTCAAAAGCAAATAGAAATTTAAATGTGTTATTTCTTTGAATTTCCTTTTATTTTTCAAAGGTTTTCACTGCTTTTCTTTATTGAAAAGCTACTAAACTTGTGTTTTGGGCTGTTTTAATCCTCTCTGTACCCAACGCGTTCAGGGAGTATTGGGTTCAATCATCTACCAAATTCCAAGCGTCATAGCAATTTTGGAACGTTTGAATAGTTAATGAAAAATACTTAATCTTTTATGAGAAGAATGTTCTAACGTACGTCTTCGAGAAACTTTTTGGACTTTATTTTGTTACTAAACATTCACGCGAGCAGTGTTTACTAAGTGTTTACTAGTTCTAAACATTTACATACCTGTACTTCCATTAGTGTTGTTAGTTGTAAGTCCTTGAAGCGATAGACTTGAATAAAATTACCTATTTGACTATTTGTTTTACAAAATCTCCCTTTAACCATAAAAACTGCTCTAATTATTTGTTATATAATAATGAAAAAATCCTCAGCATGTTTTAAATTCCAAGAGAACTTATAAGGAATGAACAATGGGTAAATATATCCTTTTTTACAAAGAAACTGATAGAAAAATGTCTCTGGAATCTAATACATTGACTCCTTACTGTAATAATTTTTTCTCACCTTTTTTCCAGACTCTATTTGCAGAATTAAAATAACTAAAATTTTAATGTACATTTAATATTCACCAGTTGTATTTTAATGAACAAACTATTACATTGAGTATAAATAAAATTAAACACACTAATAAATTAATAAAATGGTTTGTTATTTTTAATGATAACTACTAATTACTTTGTAAATGTTATCACACTACGCATTTGTTAACGATACTACAGAAGAAACCCATTGTTAGCCCAACTACTAATCCTGCAACTTAAACTTTATAAAAAAATTAGCCTATGGTAATTTTGGATGGGAGGTAACCTATTACTAAACAAGCATAAAAAACTATTAAACTATATAGAATGTAGTATTTCTTAAACAAACTTTCGTTAATACCACTCATACAATAGCTAGTGGAGCAATTAATTGCTTTTTGAATAATTTTCTAACAATATCAATTAAATAATATTAATCACCAAAATTTTTAAGATGAAATATTTCTTTATTTAAAAATATAAATTCTATACGATTCTTCAAGGTAACCTTACTGAGTGCAGGAGTAATATACAATTTTTGTATTATTTCACGCTGAGTGGTAGCAGATTACTTCATTAAAAGCTTTAAAAAATTATTTCATAATTCAAACCAAAATTCTTGAAAATATTAGCAAATACCAAAAATAATATAATATAAGTAACTGTTAAATATAAGTATATGAAATATTTTGACTATGAAGACTTGAGTGATTGTCATTTTTATTTATTTATAAAATCTTTAATATCATGAAGAAATTTTTCCACCGCAAGTATTATTTTTAATTATCCTATATTAAAATGTCATACCTGGACGTCCTAACACTTTCAAAATCGGTGAAATATTTTAATATTTATTCTCGTTAGTTTTTTATTTAGACACGATAGCAAAATTTGTTCAAAACACCAGTAAACATTAATAGAATCATAAAACGGCATTGTTACATTTTAATGTTTTCTGTTACTTTTTTTAAAGGAGCTATTGATTTAATATTTAAAATATAACGACAAAAAATCTAAAAAAATACCATATTAAATATATATAATATATACAAACTCTAGTATTAATCTTATAAAAAATATAATGTAAGATATATTAAAACCACTGGAGAGTTTGTAAAGGATTTGTTGCATATGCTAATAAAAATTACAAATAATAAAAAAATGTTTAGTAAAAGAAAATTATACTTACCAACATATAGCTCGTTATAGGTCTCTCAAATGAGGTACGGTTCACAGGTTAGCGATGTTACAGCTGGGCTGACGTCTGTGGGTTGATCGATGAAATTGCCTCGGTAAAATCCTAGGGGGGCTTTATTCAAGGACTGCAACAGGTAAGTTTATTTTTATATAAAAGGGAACCTTTATGAACATGCAATTTAAATCAAAATTGATATTTCAACTATACTTAAACAGAATTTTCATATATTTAAAGTATAGAAAAATGATAAAAATTTAGACAATTCCAAAGTGCGGAGATAAATATTCAAATAAATTCTTCAAATGAATATGAAATATCTTACGTTTTCATCCAACAAATTTTTTATTCTAACCACACAATTATAAGAAAATATTTGGGTATGTTGTGAAGTTCGTGAATTTTCGTACTTTTTATGACCCTCAGCAATTGCAAATTTTACGCAAGTAATATTTACTGGTTTATATAATGCCTATAACCTACCATTTCTTTTTCTCTACTAATCAATTTTCCTTGTATGAAAAGTGACAAAATGTGTATGACATTGTACTACATAGTGAATAAGCAGTATTGACTATTTCCATCAATTTTAAATTTACAATAACAATGTAACCTTTTCAATACATGTATGGAAACCTGACTGATGTAAACTTAATATTAACTGCACTTTTACGAGGTAATGCTTAACAACATACCTCCTTATTAAACCTGTTATTCAGTTATATCACTAAGAAAAAATAATATACACGATATGATAGCAATGAATAAACTTTAAATATTCTGAGTCAAGCGTGTATAAAATATTCTTACTACTCATATGTGATTTATAAAAATATTATTAGGACATTTAAAAAGTTAGACTGTACTGTAGACTACTTGTGTTAGGTACATCAAATCGAAAACTTGTAGAATATATCGCTATACAATGTAAGTGTGTATAATCATACAGCAGGAATCAGTTTGAATGTTGGTAATAAAGGAGAACTATACAAGAAAAGTAAAAAAGGAAAATAAAGAAAACAGGGACAGCGTATACAGCAATAAATATTAAAACTAGTTACATCAATGGAAACTGATAAAAGGTTCTACGTATATTGCTGTTTTTGTATGTTAATTTTTACGCTTAAAAGTCGTTAATCTCGCTGAAGTCACTCGAGAACTATCTCCAGAACACGATGTGATGTCCAGTGGGAGGACAACAAACGTACAGTAACTGTATGAGTTACTTTTAAATTTATAAATCTTATTTTCTGCTCTTAAAAAATGGATCAATTCATATGATTGGAGATTAGGTTTAATTGTGTGTTATTTTTTACTTTGCGTTGTTATTGATTCAGGTACATTTTTATAATGATAACATTTAATTTGTTTGTTTTTTTAGTATAGAAAGAAGTAGTGTTTTGGGCTGTGTTAATTGATGCATCTAGAAATAATCTGTTTCCAATTTAATTCTCTTGTATTGACGTACCAGTTACACTTGGGATCTGTGCATACATATTTGATTGAAATTGAAAAAAAAAATGATTAGCAGAAATATGTTCTATATGATTTCAATTAAACCGTTTTTGAACGATTTAAGGAGGGTAAATTTTGGCAATGCTTTGAAATTAGTGAATGGTAGATAACTAATACTAAACTATATACCTACATTTTGTTTAATAGTTCAATTTAATTAAAAATTGTTCTTAATAGTTTATAAGAAAATTACGAGCAATAGCGTGTAATGTTATTAAATTATATCATAGATTAAACACAAAAGCCCTATTCAGATCAGAAATGGCAAAATAAAGTTATAAAATAATAGTCTTGCCTTATCTAAGTCGATTGTCACATTTTAATATTTACATTTTACTGTTACTAATAAGTTAATGTCTATTTCAAGATGTAATGAGTTTTTGTGGTTAAACAAGCTCTGTTCTACATCAAAAGAGCATTCTTCTGGAACAAGCTAATATCTGAATAAACCAAGTAAACACATTTTGTTATAAATTTTAATTTAATAACAATATTAATAATATGTAAATTTTCAGTGATTTTTATTTATCATTTTTTTTATTGTTAACTCTATGTTATTGGTTATATTTTTGGAGAATGCTTGTGATAAATCAGAATTTAAAACTTATATAAATCTTGTATATCGTGATTTTTCTCGTTAGTTGGTTTTTATAGCAATTCTTTGTTACATACTTGAACGTCATAAAAATAGATAGTGCTAAAAGTTATTTCTGGTTACAGAGCAATATAACTATAAACTGTACTGAATATGAATTTTAAGAGGGACTGCTCTGATACAACAATTACAAATAAGAAAATTTTACGGCATGTGTTGACATTTTGAAAGAACCACCAGACAACGCGCCTGGGCGTTTTGCCGGAACAATTTTAAAACCAACTCAAATACTTCGTTGTTATAGAAAGTAGTAAACGCTTTGTCACAAATGTAAAAAAATCATAATCCTAAATCATAATTTAAAATATGATTTGTAATAAATTTGTTCGTGTTGTGATACAATGTCTTAATCTTCTAGGTTTTTTATTTTATTTGTATGTTAAAAACTAAGAAAATAAATAAATACGTTTACCATTATTTCCGGTTCGCACGCAATTTAAGTCACATGAGAGAAGCACTGTTGTAATCAAGAACCATCACAGGTTCCATTACGAAGTGTACAGAGCATACGTAGAAACATGAGTTGTCCTTTCGGTCTACCGCTTTGACATTATTAACCTTTGATGCTCGCTTTGAGATGTAACCAAATGAGACAGGTAATAATTTACGTTTGGCAATGATGTAAGAAGCAAAATTCGTACAATGACATTAAAATAGCGTCAGGTTTGATTTTTTCGTTTTTAATACATTATTATAGTTATCAAAACAACTCTATCTTTTGTATAGTCCCTGTTGTTGATGTTAGGATAAATTATTAAATGGTATAATATGATTTTTTTACAGAAGTATGTAGTCGATTATAAATGTGTGTATTAACTGGACATAACCACTGTAACGTTAAGTGGATTGCTAAACACAAAAGGTATTCCAGAATTGTATAATCCTTTATTCTATTATCAAAAGACATTTAAACGATTACAGTTTTACATGTGAGGATAAAAGCCACCTTTAACACTTAGACTCCCAAGAGATGCAGCACAGTGCATAACGAAGTACAATAGACTGAGCTTTTAACATCTGGTAGCCTCAATGTTCAGCTATGATTCTTTATATTGTTAAAAACGTATGCCATGCATTTACACATTTTTATAAATAAGAAGAAGCAGATCCCCTCTTAAGGATTAATAAGCCAATCCTCATGGGCTTCTAGCCTGTGAGGGTTCACCTTTTAATATACTAGAATAAGGAGGAGAATCTATACATACAAGGTCGATGGTACTGACAAAAGTGCTATTGTCACGCACAGGTTTTTTTTAACGCTTACATCCAAATTCCAAAATCTCAGATCATGCGACTATCAGCTCTATCAATGTTTAATATTTTGTGTAACTTCTATGATACATAGTAATAGAGCTTCACGCAAAGTGGCTGTATAGATTATTTTGTATTCTAGGATGCCATTCTTGTATTCTTAATTCAATAAAATGCCATTTCCTCCTACTTTTGTGTATTATTATTGTTAAATTAATGTTTTCATTACTAAAGCAACCGTTAAAAAAATGTAATAGGGTTCTCTTATTCCAATTTAATTTTAATGCATTTTATATTATTCTTAAAAATATAAAATGCAATTTGTGAGGATGAAATGTTCTAGAAATATTTCTAGAGGAAAACGGTGCAGCTCACAATATATGAATCGTTGAAAAGTGCGGCGTCAAGTAGGCAATATGAATACTTCTTAACTAAATGTAGCCGACCAACAAATAGAAGGCGCTTCCTCGCATATTGACGATTATACTGTATACGTTGTTTATACAATTTGATGCTGTAATACATATGTTATTAGGATATACCAATGTGTTTTGTGTCAATAGTCATACAGTAAAGAGAAATTAATCATTAAAATGTTATGTTTTTAATACAAGCTGTTAGTGGTTAAAATATTTGCGAACGATTTTTAAAATGAATTTAACCTACTTCGTGGTGATTTTTACGAATGGTTTACTATCAAATGCTGTGTAAAAAATTAAATTTAAAACATTTTCAGTTTTTTATTTCCCTAATATAAACTAATGTTACTGTAATTGTATTATTTGTACATGTCGAACAATTGAAATCGATTTGATAATTATGATTTAAAATCTTAAAACACAATCTTAAATGTTTGGCTAGTTACAAATCAAACACGACAATATATTTGGTATCCTCTAAACAAGAACATCTCTCTGTCTTTCAATCACAAACAATATCACATCGTTTTGGAAACAGCTCGGTCATGTTAACGATCGCAAAAGTTACAAGTGCCGTAGAAAAAACTGTTAACGAGCTAGTCATACAATACTAACAAATTTGTAACAAAGTTTACAAATTTTTTTTATCTTTATAAAAACTGGGTATAAAGTAGAGGAAAATGGGGTACCTATACATCTAAATAATTTAACACAAAAATTACTGTAAATATTTATGCGTAAATTGTTTATGTACTGTATTATCAGATAACAATTAAATTTGTATTATAATTAAATGAATTAATTTTCACATTGTGTTGGTTATATATCTTAAAGGGTGACTCGAGTTCTAGTCCCGGTGTAGCAAGTAATTTTTTGTGATTCAACCTATATATTTACTAATGTATATAAATAATATTGCGTAAAATTTAAATGCATAATATTTAGTTTGATTCATTTTTGCCTACCACAAATGAGTAAAGAGACAAGATTGAGATCATACTGGTAGTAAGATGTTTTGTTAATGAACTAATTTACAAACACAACAACGAAGTTGTTACTTAAGGCTTTTTATCATGGACAGAACGTTTGAAGAGCTTGATAAAACAGTTGAACAAGTTGTCACAAACTACTTCAGCACAAGGTTCTTCAGCAGAAACTCTGAGTTCGTCTCATCAGTTGCTGATATTCTTTGTAGAAACTCCACCTCAGCAACGACCAACTTGGCTTCAACTGAAACTTGCTTCTCAAATAAGAAACCGATCAATCCTTCTTTATTAAACCGAACTTTATGTCTTTGTTTGCCCTCTTGGAACAGTTTAAACCAAAGTTACTTTTAGTTTAAAACAGTTCAAAAGAGAAGTTTAAAATAAAGTCATAACAATGTTACCGAAACATAATGTTGATAACTTTCTAACGAAACGTTTTTTTATTTTGTCCTAGAAATGAAAGAAACGTTACGTATTTTCCAGTAGGGTTTAATACTTATTGACTTTGTAATACACCATTTCACATAGATCGGGTCATCGATTACTTGAAGATGGCTTGGATTGTAGTTTAAATAAAATGATACAGAAAAACACTATAGATCTAAAATTTCCCATAGGTACCATCAAATTCTGGTTAACAACATCAACAAACCCATCACTTGGTGTGGCCCTTTAGATTGTAGGACTGTAGGTCCACGCCAGTATTTGACGAGGGTGGCCTGACGTCACTTTTCTGCAGGGTAGGACAGTTAGTCCACGCCGACACCTGTGGACTAACTGTCCTACTTTTCAAAACTGATCTGGCTGTGCATTAGTTTTTCTACCTGTACTTATTCTTTACTCTGGTCAGTGATGCTTCCACTACATTCGCACAGCGTACTGCTAAAGCAGCAAATATTAACAATAGTTTACTCAAGCTATCACATATGAAGTGTATTACTAATAGGGAAATATATCTTAACGAATTCCATATAGCATTATATTACTATCTGATTAATTTGGCATTGTCCTAATGAATCATAAACATCTACAGTAAGTTTGTATTAGTTATTCCTTATATTAGACCATCGTTTGTATAATACTGTCTATACCAGTAGACACTATAATGGTTAGGACATTCTTAAGTTAGAAATGGCGTACTAACCTGACTTTATTTTATGTATATAATTTCGTTTCATTCTTTTTGCAGCTGTCTTATGTAGTGTACTGAAAATTATTTAGCAGATATAGAGTTTAGATTTCGAAAACATCCATTCAAGTGCTGCAGTGTGAGTACGACGATCCCTTATCAACCCCTCGTCAAAAGAAACCCGTGAGTCGGACAGTGAGTCCCAGGCCGGTACCGTGGACTTACTGTCCACCCCTTAAGAAGTAGGTATGAAATGCTTCCGGCAGTGTTATGACGTGGACCTACAGTCCGTTTACCGGCCCTTTAACCCTCCAACTGATAATAAGAAACTCCCAGAATGATTCCATGGTTTTTGTCTTTGCGCAGTATATTTTACGGATATTTTTTTTTAATATCTGCTAAATGCTGAATAATATCATTTTTTTTTGTTAGAAACCAGAAAGAAATTTGATAATAATTCAAATATTCATTTACTGTATTGTTTTTTTTTTTTTAATTGTCCATAAATTGAAAAAATTGATGAACGTCTGTGCCGACGGTCAATTGTAACTAAGGCTTTAATGAGTAATCCTCTCGGGTCGAAGAGACCGTAGTATGGCATGTTAGCAGACTCCATACTGGAAGAAGTCAATAATTCAAAATTCGTTGGAATACACCTCGATCGAGGTTTGGCATGGAATCACGTTTGCTTATTTTTAGCCTCTGGCTTTTATGATTTAAAGTCGTTAGCCAAATAGTACAGTTGCTGGACTTTACCAGGCCTTTACATTTTGGGATCAACTTTGCATCAAATGTCTGAACTTCCTAATAGTGGTCGAGATATACATTGGTATACGTCTGGAGGCAGAGAAACTTCCTGTGCGGAATAGGAGGTATAGGTGTATGAACACTTGCTCTCACAGGCAGGTGTTCATTTTATCAGGTTACCAAATTGGTAGAAATTCCACAAGTCACTTGACATTCGCCTAAAAAACTTTTTATCGTCAGTATTTGATAACCTGAACGAGTTTTTGGCATACAACCGGATTGCACGTAGGCTAAATTGTATATTCAACTGTTCACTTTTATGTAATGCAAATGGAAAGGAACATAAATTTAAATTACACTCGATGTGTCTTTTTTAATACATAGTTTGACTGCCTAGCCTGCAAAGGAGACCAAACCATATGTTACGGGATTTAAAGTATTTCGGTTTAAAAACAATTTGAAGATTTTTAGGATTCCTAATTAATTGCACTATAGGAAACAAAACAGAGCTGCACAAAATCGAATCGTTAGTGAATTTATATCTACTATTTTAACCGGCTTTCTGAAAATTTCTCAGAAATATTAATTAACAACATGGTTTGATATTTTATCTCTTTGGCTAGACACATTTAATTTACTTATTTTCTAACTTAAGAAACACATTGGTGTTTTTTTTGTATTTAACATGTGCTGAAATGTCGTCTGTATGCCACTAGCGCGTATTGATTAAAAAGTATTTAGTGCTTTATAACTACCAACAATCATTAATAAACAATATGGCCACAATTTTCAACAGACAGCAGTGTAACCATGGAAATAAATGAATAAAGTATCATAAGTTATAGAAAATTAAACACGTCTTATAAATGTCATAAAATTTATTTAAATATACCTTTCCCAAATCAACTCCGATGTACAAAAATTGGTGAACTGTGACTAAGAAAATACTAGTAAGAACTTTACCAACACCTGCTGAAGAACACTAAGAGAGTGACTAAATTACCACAATACAGAGATCATGAAAATCAACACAACACTCATGGACTGGAAGACACAGAGGTATGTCACGTAGATTAATAGCCGTTTACACTAAGTTCTACCGAGGGCGCTGGTCACTTGGTACCAACATTTGTCGAAGTACATCCGCACTGCTCGTCCCATTTCCAAGTTCTACAGAGGGCGCTGGTCACTTGGTACAAAAATTCGTCGAAGGACATCCACACTGTGCTCGTCCCATTTGCAAGTTCTACCGAGGGCGCTGGTCACTTGGTACCTAAATTCGTCGAAGGACATCCACACTGTGCTCGTCCCTTTTGCAAGTTCTACCGAGGGCGCTGGTCACTTGGTACCAAAATTCGTCGAAGGACATCCACACTGTGCTCGTCCCATTTGCAAGTTCTACCGAGGGCGCTGGTCACTTGGTACAAAAATTTGTCGAAGTACATCCACACTGCTTGTCCCATTTCCAAGTTCTACCGAGGGCGCTGGTCACTTGGTACATAAATTCGTCGAAGGACATCCACACTGTGCTCGTCCCATTTGCAAGTTCTACCGAGGGCGCTGGTCACTTGGTACATAAATTCGTCGAAGGACATCCACACTGTGCTCGTCCCATTTGCATGTTCTACCGAGGACGCTGGTCACTTGGTGCATAAATTTGTCGAAGGACATCCACACTGTGCTCGTTCCATTTGCAAGTTCTACCGAGGGCGCTGGTCACTTGGTACATAAATTCGTCGAAGGACATCCACACTGTGCTCGTCCCATTTCCAAGTTCTACCGAGGGCGCTGGTCACTTGGTACATAAATTCGTCCGAAGGACATCCACACGTGCTCGTCCCATTTGCAAGTTCTACCGAGGGCGCTGGTCACTAGGTACAAAAATTTGTCGAAGTACATCCACACTGCTTGTCCCATTTCCAAGTTCTACCGAGGGCGCTGGTCACTTGGTACATAAATTCGTCGAAGGACATCCACACTGTGCTCGTCCCATTTGCAAGTTCTACCGAGGACGCTGGTCACTTGGTACCAAAATTTGTCGAAGTACATCCACACTCCTCGTCCCATTTGCAAGTTCTACTGAGGGCGCTGGTCACTTGGTACCAAAATTCGTCGAAGGACATCCACACTGTGCTCGTCCCATTTGCAAGTTCTACCGAGGGCGCTGGGCAATTGGTACCAAAATTCGTCGAAGGCCATCCACACTGTGCTCGTCCCATTTCCAACTTCTACCGAGGGCGCTGGTCACTTGGTACAAAAATTTGTCGAAGTACATCCACACTGCTCGTCCCATTTCCAAGTTCTACCGAGGACGCTGGTCACTTGGTACCAACATTTGTCGAAGTACATCCACACTGCTCGTCCCATTTCCAAGTTCTACAGAGGGCGCTGGTCACTTGGTACAAA
The DNA here is from genome assembly GCF_021130785.1 of Homalodisca vitripennis. Classification (NCBI taxonomy): domain Eukaryota; kingdom Metazoa; phylum Arthropoda; class Insecta; order Hemiptera; family Cicadellidae; genus Homalodisca; species Homalodisca vitripennis. The sequence continues at coordinate 55,976 of NW_025778684.1, forward strand.
AATTCGTCGAAGGACATCCACACTGTGCTCGTCCCATTTGCAAGTTCTACCGAGGGCGCTGGTCACTTGGTACCTAAATTCGTCGAAGGACATCCACACTGTGCTCGTCCCTTTTGCAAGTTCTACCGAGGGCGCTGGTCACTTGGTACCTAAATTCGTCGAAGGACATCCACACTGCTCGTCCCATTTCCAAGTTCTACAGAGGGCGCTGGTCACTTGGTACAAAAATTCGTCGAAGGACATCCACACTGTGCTCGTCCCATTTGCAAGTTCTACCGAGGGCGCTGGTCACTTGGTACCAACATTTGTCGAAGTACATCCACACTGCTCGTCCCATTTCCAAGTTCTACAGAGGGCGCTGGTCACTTGGTACAAAAATTCGTCGAAGGACATCCACACTGTGCTCGTCCCATTTGCAAGTTCTACCGAGGGCGCTGGTCACTTGGTACATAAATTCGTCGAAGGACATCCACACTGTGCTCGTCCCTTTTGCAAGTTCTACCGAGGGCGCTGGTCACTTGGTACCAAAATTCGTCGAAGGACATCCACACTGTGCTCGTCCCATTTGCAAGTTCTACCGAGGGCGCTGGTCACTTGGTACAAAAATTTGTCGAAGTACATCCACACTGTGCTCGTCCCATTTGCAAGTTCTACCGAGGGCGCTGGTCACTTGGTACATAAATTCGTCGAAGGACATCCACACTGTGCTCGTCCCATTTCCAAGTTCTACCGAGGGCGCTGGTCACTTGGTACATAAATTCGTCGAAGGACATCCACACCTTATCGACCTCCTCGTCCCATTTGCAAGTTCTACCGAGGGCGCTGGTCACTTGGTACAAAAATTTGTCGAAGTACATCCACACTGCTTGTCCCATTTCCAAGTTCTACCGAGGGCGCTGGTCACTTGGTTCCAAAATCCAAGTCGATGTCCAACTTATACTGTCCTCGGCCATTTCCAAGCATTTTTAAAAGCATACACTTAGTAATAACTGTGTCTTTCGCCCGATGTTTGATCACTGTAATCACTTGTATTATCGTGCAAAAATAAAGACATCTAAAATCAGGAAATTACTTTTCTAACTTTATAAAATAAAATTGAGTTATAGCTAAAATTATGAATAACAAATTTGGAGTGATACATCGAAAACAATTGTTCACAGGCCTAAAGCTCAAGATTACCGTAGTTTTCAAGATTATCATTTCAATTCATAAGTGAATGAAATGTTGGATGAATTATAATTAATTCTTTAATGTGTCCACGCTTCATTTTGAATTTGAGGCCAATCGCACCATCTATTTGTTTATTCCTTGTCAATCCTGAATGAGTGTAGGTGACCTGTGTAGTCTTGATACTTTATAAGGTTTACAGAGGATCATTAAATTAATAGCCCTGTAGTCAGAGAATTTAAGGACCATAAAATTTGAATTGAACTTCTAACAAGCCAGGGATTGGTAAATTTGGTCTGATTGTGTTGGCCGAGAGACAAACCCGATTGTCAGTTCCTACGCTGACTCTGATTGAAATATCGCAGTCAATCTAGAGTTATTCCCTTATGTATACTGGCTGGAAAGTGGGCGCTTGGATGAATGAGCAAAAGTCTGCACAGGGCAGTCTTAATCAAACCTAAAAATCTCATGCGATTCGACTCATACAATACATCAGCCATTCGACAGTGACTCAGTCTATGACTATAAAACCCACATCTAGACGAGGAAGAGTGCTGCTCTATTAGCATCTCGATGCGAACATTTGCGCATGCCAGCAGCACCAAAAGGTTTTCCGGAAAGGTAAGGATAGCCGCAGGTCTCGTAAATAACCTGAACAATGGGGTGCCTGTGCGTACGTGCGAGTGCTGGCGGGGTGTGCCTACTACCTGTGCCGGGCTGAGGCGGCTGACGGACTCTGTGTCAGTTCGCTGTGTGCGCTTCGCTCGCGCGGACACTAGCTGCTTCGGTCCCGTTCGGGTCATTTCGTCCGGGCTCATTCCCTTCCGCTTGAATAGTGATCGATATTTTTGTGTATTGGGAGGATTAGTGTGATACGCTATGTGATCAACATGTAAATTCCCCACTCTTCCTAGTTGTTTCAAACTTTTATTAGGTTTTCTTGACAAATTAATTGATAACTCAATGAAATAAAAGAAAAGAAAAACATTCAACCGAGCAGGTAGAGGAAGATAAACTGGACGATAAGAAAGAAGATTACGTAGAAATCATATCTACTCCCCTTTCGTTTTGATTACCGATAACGTGGTTGATGTGAGATAAGTGTTTTCAACCAGGGACAATTGGCAAATAATCGTTTAAAATGACCTTCCAAGTTCGATTAGTTTCCTGTTACGGACGTATAAAAATAAACCCGATGCACTTAAGTGCACAAACTGTTCTGTGTGAAGTGGACACTGCTATATAGGATGTTTTAGTTGTACCAAAGGCAAGACAATGACACCTTATAGTACTCCTGTTGGCGGGTTGTTGTTGTTCCTCGTTCCCCACTCACTCCCTGCCAAGTGGGACGGACTTACCCCCTGGTATACTGACTCAAGTGAGTGCTCTCTTATTGTTTGGCCAATTAGCGTTTTGTTTTGATTTTGCTGATGTTTGTTTTTTTCCATCGGCGGCTGTTTGTAATTGTTATTGTGGTTGGTGATAACGTGATATTTACTTACTTTGCTAGTATATTTTGAGTTACTACCTTTTTGCGTATGTTATATTGTAGTTATTGACTTTAGTAATGCGTGTTATGGGATACTTACTGATATTGTAAGAATATGTAAGTATGAAGTTTGAAGTTGCCTGCACAATTTCGTTGTCGAGATGACACTTGCATACAAGCAGACAGAACATTTGAAAATAGCAGGGTTCTGATAGGAGGGTCTTTTTGTCTTGAGCCAAAGCTATTGCAGTTGCTTTATATCTACGGGATTAAACCTTGACAACCGTTTGAGGTTTTTGTTTTGTGGTTAAATACTGGGTCGGATCGGCTTGCAACCTAAGGATATCCTGTCGGGCAATAAGCTCCGACCTGACCCGGTTACTGCCTTTGGTTGTCATACTATTGCACGTTTGTATATTTAGTTTATGACTAGTTGGAATTGTATACCCTTCCTCAGTAGGAAGGGCCTTCTCTAATCTTACGTTATAAAATAATAGTAAAATTGCAATGCTGATTCAGGTATATTGTGTATTACTCATGATTTCAGAACTTATACTTCAACGATTTTCCTTTCACAAATCCTTCAGAAACATGTTTTTCAACGAAGGATGTTTTCAAGGGGGTTTCACAGATCAACGCCATACTCTGTGATCTCTTACATTTATTTGACGTATAAAACCTATAACCAAGAAAATTATATGCGTTTGAAATTTTGGACATTATGCGTTGTAAGATTTGCAATTTAATTTACAACAAAACTGGAACCGTAATTAATTTATGAAAAGATGGTTTCAAATGTTGATATATGTATAATGTAATTGCATTAGAAAAATACTAATTGTAAATTTTAGTGAGTCCTCTTTGTGGTTTAACAATTAAACATTTTTTGGAGAAAAGCATATATCTGAAAACTCCTCTTCTTGATTTCTGATTTAAAATATACAGTGGACAATAGCCGTTTAAAACGTAGTTACTTGCAAAACTTTTGAGTTATCAACATTTGATTATAAATTAAAAGCCCAAAAAAATATTTACCAAAATTTAATATTTTGTTCAGCAAAGACAAACTTTTGTTTTATTCTTTAAAATAACCTCCATTGCCTCCTGAATAACCGAAGCAAACATTTTCCTTAGAAATTTGCAATACAAAAGCATCAGGACAAATTAAAACCATAAATCCGAAAGAAAGAAGCTCCGTATGGTACAAACATTCCTCTCCCGAACCCCAAAAAGTGCATAAGAGCATGTCTCGTATCAAAAATAATACTGTTAGTCTTCTTTGACGTTCGGATACTCGTCCATTTTGAGTTTGTACCGCAAGAAAGAACTGTCAACGCAGTCCTTTATCTGGAGGTGCTTAAGACTGAAACGCAGGATCGCCCGCGTCCGGCCTGATATTAAAGTCATCTTCAAGCTTCAACAAAGATGCCCCCAGCCACACGGCATTCATTAGTTGCCAACTGCCCAACCCAGAACAAGACCCCCGTGGTGCCCCCAATCTACTTACAGCCCTGACATAGCTCTGTGTTATATTTTTGTTCCACTGGCTGAAGAAGAGAGCTGAAGGGATAGCAATGGGAGACGGTGAGGAACATCCGAGCTACTGAGAGGCGGTTCCGGTATAAGAGTTTCAGGGTGCTTTCTCCAAGCGTGGTAGAATTGTCTACACAGGTGTATTGATGCAGGAGGAGACTATTTTGAAGTTATTTTCACCATTTTTATCAATCTGATGATTAATTTTTTTCCAGATAATGATCATTATTTTCATTATGCACCGTGTATCCTCATGTCTCATTAGGTACACAACTAAGTGCACTACGATGTTGACACGATCCAAAAGCGCGGTGGAGCTACTGAGTCTTCAATAACGCAGAAAAGATAGGAAGGGCTGATTCAATACGTATGTTGAGTTTAGCTCGAGTTCAGCGTCTTCTTATTGCAGCGTCTAAAATGTGATGTTGTTGAGACTTCTTAAATCTCGAGTCATGTTCATCGAAAAGCGATCCAAAAATATTTTGTAACCGAAAACGAAAATTTAAAAACCCC
>NW_025778685.1:0-27576 GCF_021130785.1 Homalodisca vitripennis
CTAACAATCTCTCATTTAATGCAATCCAAAACTCTTCCTTCCTTGTTTAAATGCAAACTGCTTGTAGTACATAGCTTTTGGTCAATTTCTTATCTCGTACGAATTGATTCTTAATTTTCGATACTCTTGCCATGTAAGTGTGTAATTGCCTGCTTATTCCATTTTTATTAACTTTTTGGTATCGAAACCTCAAGAACGCCCAGAGAAACGCAATCCGATGATCAGTGCAGGGGTTTCTTTAAACTTATTTGGAATTATGTAACCTGCCGGCTGACAAAAATATTTCTTCCACCGCTATCAAAGCACTCACATTCTAAGGCTTCCTTATGTTGTGCTTCTTGAAAGAATTCCTTCATATTCCAAAAATAGAAATAATTTTTTTCCAACGTCATTTTCCAACGGTTTTTAGTGATTTGAAATTCTTCTATATGGACACGAAAAAGTGCAGAGTGCAATACTGAAATATTTCTTATTGATATACCCGTAATTTAGAATTACCTAACATGAGAATTGTCAATGAAGTAGATCACTGGCATAGGCTAGCTTAAACGGGTAGTGAATTAATTGTCTATGGGTACCCTTAAACTGAGTATTATTATTTCGTACTGATCCCAAAATTTAAAAAAATTGAAATAAACTTTATTATTAGCTATAAAAATACATTTTAAAATGGTATCTTGACTAGAATTTGTTTAGAAAAAAAGGAAAATTATTTATAGAAGATAGATGCAGAATAAAATAAAGGTACGAGTTTTGTTCTAAACTGTGTTTTATTTGAAATGCCATAAATTGTAATTTATTTCTGCATAAATACTTGTCTATTTAACTTTGTAAATTAGTCGTTAACTGAAGATCCTCTCATTTCGACTGTTCGATAAGTTTAACTCATATTATTGTTGACGTAACTGTTGTCCGAAATATCGCATTATCTGGATCTTTCCCAGCTTCTGTAGACTTTCCTTGATTATGGAATTATTCAGGTTACGGTTACTTAAGCTTCAATTTAAAAACTGTGAAAATGTATAAAATCAATTAATACAGTACTTTGTTGATATTGGTACCTAAGTTGATTTTTACACACAAAAAACTTCCAACGCCCAACAATCGTTGCAAATAGTTGGTTGCAATGAGTTGGTTATTTTACCCATTATATAAATATATATGGTAAAATACTGGTTTGAATAAATCTACAACTTACTTATTAGTTTATTAATTAATGCAACGTAAAATTTATTAACTTACTGCATCATTTCATAGCATTATTTAAAGTTTATCAGGTTTTCATAAGAACCGAGAATGTCTTGAAATAGATGCATTCATTCAGGGTGGTTCCCTTTTGCAGTGGCTAGAGGATAAACCTTCTTGCAGTCAATACAACAAAAACCAAATTCATTGACTTTCGCATCCGTGATTGTGATGATTTCGCACATGTGAACTCCTGTGTTATGATAGGAGACCTTAGAAATCTCATCATCTGATGTCAACAGATTTTTTGGTGCTCGATTGTAATCTCAAATACCATCACCATATAGACAAGGTATGTGAAAAAGTGAGTAGTGGAGTTTTTCTATTGCGTCAACTCTTCTCACTTTTCTAACAGGGAAATACATTACATTTTGCAGCTTATTTTGGTTGTATTGACCCTCATCTAACCTATGGTCTGCCAATTTGTGAGGCTGAATCTACTAGGACTCAGTACGTATTCCGCTAACAAAAAAAGGCAGTGAGGGTAATTCTTGGCCGCAAAACATCACCAATCGTGCAAAGGTCTATTTTGTGCAAAACAACCTTCTGACATTTCCCAGTATGTTCATTTTAGAAACCACGTCCTTCACGAAACGAAACGGTCAACTCTGTAGTTCCTACATACAACCCGGGTTACTCTCTGCGGGATCTACCGCTTGCCACATCCTCAGCATCGGACAACATTTTTTGAAAAAAAAAATTATGGTTGCCTGTAAAGTCGGGTTTTACGGGCGAAGATTTTACGTGACAACGTCTTTTTCTCGGTAGAATATTTATTGATATGAATATTATTAAATTGCACAATAGGAACAAGGAATTGAATGAAAATAAGAATTGCACAAATTTTAACTATAGAAATATATTTTGTTTACTAAAACATTGTACATAATTTGAAATTAATTAAAATTTGTTATTGTAAATGGTAAAGTTGAATAAAACATTTACTAAAATTGAGAATTTGAAATTCTTGCTAAACACAGTTAAATTCTAACTCCGCGCGTGGTGATTGGTCGGTTTAGTTCGTTTGTTTGGTCGCACTGTTATGACAGGTTAGAGGTTATAATTTGTTATTTTAAATGTTTGACTAGCAATACGCGCTGTTTCTTCTCAATCGACTGAATTACGATTGATTGCAGAGTGATTTAAACTAATAATTTACTTAACACTATCAACATTTGTCAATAGTATGACATAACCTATAAACTCAGTTTCTCAACTTTTGTGTCAATCTAACAATTAATCAATCAATCATAGTTTACGATAATGAAATATCAGTGTACAATTATTTACCTTTATTGTTGTAGTTGTTGTAAATGACGAATCTAAGCACTCCACATTTTCACGAATAAACATAGTTATCAGCTTTATCCCGTGCGGCGGACCCACAGTTATCTGCTTTATCCCGTGCGGATCCCGTGCGGCCGGACCCAATGGACGGGCATCGTAACGTTACCGGGCGTTACACTTTTTCATGAGTGACTCCGAGCCGCAACCTAATTTTAAGACGTTGTCACGTTCTAAATAAATTTTGGGCTCAGCGATTAAACTATTTAATCACCTGCCAGTATACCTAAGATCTGAACAGAGTATGCCTGTGTTCCAGAAAAATGTGAAAAGGTTTCTTTTAAACAAAGAATACTATTCTATTAATGCTTTCTTATCTGACAGGAATGTAGTATAATTAAGTTAGTATTAGTATATATTAATTTTGTTATATTAATTCTGATGTCAATGACAAATAAACGATTTGATTTCTTAATTGAATGTCAGCACGAAATATATTATTTCCTATTCCAGTTCACTGCTAATTTCGTCCTGATGGCATTTAAAAAAGGATAAAAAATCAATTGATTGGATCTCTTCTAGCTAACAAAGGCGTAAAATTAATCCTGGAAGAAAATTAATGTGTGTGTTGATTTTAATTATAAACTTTACTCAATTACATTGGGCCTTACCTTACATTCGCTTAAAAAATAAATTACGTAAACACACATTTTAATTCAATTTTGCTGAAGAAATATCAAAACCATTTCAATGACTTTGTATAAGAAAATATTAATTTAACAATTTGAAACGATAAAACACAAGTACAGAGATGTAGAATAACAATAGATGATGTGTTTACAAGATATTTAGCAAGATTTATTCTGAAATGTTTATTTCATATTTCAGTTCATACACCAACGATTTTATTTTTAGAATATAAGGACAATAAAAATGAAGTATTTCGGAAATACAAGATTGTAATGAAAATTATGACTAATACTGACCAACATAATTACAGTTTAAAACACACACAAAATAAATTTTACAGTATTGGTTTTTGTGTTTTAAATGTAATGATATTAAAAGTAGCCAGTAAAAAGCTTCATCTTCAACAAGACCGACAAAATTTTAGATATTAATATACGCGATAATAATGAACATCTATAAATATTTATTACTTCAATATTTAGAAGTCAGTGATCCTGTAATATATGAAATGATATATATAATGAATAGAAAAGATAAACCGTTTTTTGCTAAATAATGTATTATATCATACAGTTTTAATATATAAAAAAAAATATCCATTTAAATTAGGAAATATACTTTTTCGATATAAATTCACAGCCGTTATTAGAATTAGTCACTTCTGTTGGCCAGTCCTTCAATTGGCTTTCTTTTGTTTTATTCTGTTCAATTGTACCTAAAGATTTGATAAGCGAAATATAAAGTACGCCAATTCAATAAGCTTATTACGTTCTGCTTTTTCTGTAAGGACTTTTCCCCGATAAAATAAAATTAAACGATTACCAAAATATTCGTAAGTATGATATAAACAAATTTGAGAGAGTTCCAGATAACTGTTATGCGAGAATAAGAACAATCTTAAACTATTTAGTGATAAATATATTCTATCACTCAAAGAATTATCTATTAAACATTATGACACAAATAAGCCCAATGTATTTTACAATTAGAGCAAAAGAAATATATAATGTAAACTATTTTATAACAAAACAATTCAATAATTTATCTCATCGAGAGCAAAACAATTGTTCTAATAAAGGTTCTGGTTGGACATTGAACAAACTTTTAAACAATAATTTATAAGTCAAAATAAACACGAAATTATGAATTATAATTATAATTTTATGACAATATACACATATTTATCTTTAATGAGACCTAAGATTAAACAATTAATCAAAAAACTTGCTGAAAATGTAAAAAATATTAAAGATTTTATATATCGATTTACAAGGAGAATGTAAAATGTTGAAAAGGCTCACATAATCTTAAAAAATAAGATGATTTTCCTGTTTTATTTACTCAATTAAATGTGTAATTGAAACGCGTACAAGGAACTGTGACAGAGTAAAACGATATGAACAATTTGTAACAGACGAAATATTTTCTGGATTTGACCCAATTTAAAGATGATAAATCTTCCAATTTAAAAAATGTTGCCTCGGCCCGGCCTCCACTTGCGATTTGTTGTCGCGCGATTGATTTTAGTCGCAAAAATAGAACCTATTGTTTTAAATGCAGGCGCATCCACATGCGACAGAAATGCGACATGCGATTTAAAAAACGCAACTGGACCTATTTTGACCGCGACGCGACTGTCGCGGAAATAAAATGAGTCACACGGACAGGCATCGACATGCATCCACTGGCGATTATTTAGTCGCATTTTTTGACTGAGTACTGTCGAGCGGTGGCTGTTTGTTTAACTAAATAAATATGTCTGACAGTGAAACCTCTACTAGTAAATTAGTATTATCAGTCATTGATACTGATTTGCTAATTAGTGAAGTAGAAAAGAGACCGGCTCATTTATAATAAACAATTAAAGAGTACAGTGACCGAAATATAAAAGAAAAACTGTGGACTGAAGTGTGTGGTAAAGTGATAGAAAACTGGAATGACCTTACATCAAAAGAAAAGAAACATAAAGGTGAGTGATTTAAATATGATGCTAGGCATTAATTGGCTAAAAATAACCACCTACAGGATATCTAAAAAATGTAGCCTACACTAACTTATAATTTATATCTTATCGGATTCATTGCAGTTCTATATGTTTCCCTCCCGATTTAATCAATTTATTTTCGTCTTTGATATTGTATTAATCTTATAAAATCTATTATATTATCGTCTATTAAAATATTGTATGCTTTTTTAATTTTATTCCCAACAGTTTTGTTATTTTTTATTATTATTTCACAAGAAACATTTTTTTCAATATTTCATTTTAATAGGGTCTACCTAATAGGTTTCTGTAAATAAAACATCGTTCATAGTTTTATTAGCAATTTATTTAAACCAAAATGTAGTTTTTGGCTAACAAGATATGGTTGTATAAATGATTAATAATGAAATTTATTAAACTTTAGTTACTCTTAACATGTATTAAACAATTTTTTTAAACAGAGGTTTCTTCTGTAAATCACTTCCATGTATTATTATGCCAACTTCTTCTTATTGATTTAAACATGGTCGTATTGCCAAGGTAATGAGCCTTGAGGTGAAATGAAGTAATCTGCCAAGTAGTCTCTTGCTTCGATACCTGAAGAGGTACCCCGTACAACCGACTTGTTGTATACATACCAGCGGACACTCATAGCATTCATCTTCAACTCGAATACCATCTTTTCTTCTTACAAAGTTGTTGAGAACGCAGATGATTTAATAATGTCATCCGCTAAGTTCGTTTGGACATTCAATGGCCGATGGAAAATTCCGCCATTTGTTGGCTAAAAATACCAAAACAACGTGCATTCCACCATTCTTCGAGCACGGCACATTCTGTAGTTGTATACTCTTTGTTTCATGGATAAATTCTTCCTGGGATAAGGCCTCACTATATTTCTTGATGTAGCAAATGCTTCATCTCCAACTATAACAAATGGCATAGGATTTTCCATTTTCGTCATTAGGAAGAGTTTGAGCTTGAGGGATGTTCAGTTTGCCATCAATCAACTTTGCACCTAGTGCGGAGTTTTTTCAGAATATTTGAATCACTGTATACTACCGTAAGATCCTACATCGATTGCTGTAAAACAATAGTCTGCGTCTACTACAGCAAGTAACACAATCGAAAAGTAATTTTTATAATTGTAAAAAAAGAGATCCAGAGTGATTTGGCTTCTGAATTCTTATATGTTTGCCGTCAATGGCACCAATGCAATTTGGGAAGTTCGTTCGCAAGTAAAATTGTTTTGCTATCTCCTTCCAATCTTCCTCTGATTTGTAGGGCATGTGTATTGGTTTGTAAACATGTCCACAATTTTGAGCAAGTATCTTTAATGATGTGACCAATGTGCTGGCACCCAAATAAATATTCAAAGTGTAACGAAATGAAGCAGTTCCCAGTGGCAAGGTACCTGAAAATAATAAATTCTGAAAATAAGGGAGGTACTATATCAAAAGTGTTATGATGAAGTTATGGCATAGGTTTTTACATTTGAAATCAATAAAATATAATTTTTAATTATTCTAAGGGGGGTTAATACTAAATTTGTATTCCAGGTACAGACGTTCAAAAAAAGTGGAAGAATTTAAAGGACTGCTTTTTGAGGGAAATTGCAGCACAACGAAAAACCACATCAGGCCAAGGAGCAACAAAAAGAAGAAGTATATCCATTTTGATGCGTTGCTGTTTTTGGTTCCCTTTGTAAAAGGAAGAGAAACTATTAGTAATATCTCCCTCAATGAAACGGATGGATATGAACCAGAGCAACCACATGATACATCTGATGACATTCAAGAAGGTAATTCTACTGCAAGAATGCTCACTTGGCATTAATGCACAGACCGAGCGTGAAAGGCGTAAAAATAGTAAGAAACAAAATGCATAACTCATATGAGACATCTTTTATTGAACATTTTGAAAGCAAGACAAAGTGACGAGTAAATGAAAGATAAAACACTTCGCTTTAATGTTGGTTCCAATGTTAGGGAAAATTAAATGAAGAGCAAAAGCATTATGCTAAGATAGAAATTTTAAACGTCAAGATGAGGCAAGCTCGAAACATTATAATCCACGCCCTGGTTACATCAGCTCTTCCCAACATACACAATCAGCACACAGCATAGCCATTCTGCTTACGGACATAATTCTAACCAACCTGTGTATCCACAAAATATACTGGGCCAATGCAGAATTTTTACAACGATTTTGCAGGAAGTGTTTTGTCATCACCCTCTGCAAGTGGAAGTGATCTTTTTGATTTATCGTAACTCTTTTAATGGGTAAAACTACTAACCCTTAGTATATTCCAATAAACATTTGATTTTTATTAATTTGTACTTGTGTTTTTTAAAATGTTTTTGATTTAATAAAGAGTTTTTTAATAGATAAACAAATAAGATAATTTGATTTTTCTGTAAATTATTACTCACCTCAAAGTCACTGAATAGAACGTTCTTCTGGTGGTATAGACAATCTCCATTTTGTGTGTTTTTATATGTAATTGATGGACCAATTTATTCTCAAAAGTTTCATCAAAACTATTTTTCGTCATTCGGTAATACTGAAAGAATTTTATAGGATGTTCACACTCAAATCTTCAAATAACTTGTGAAACTGCCCTTTTTAGTAATCGCTGACTTGTTATTGGGTGAACCCAGTAATTATGTTTTCGCCGTTTACGTCTAGCACGAAGTAAAAGCGCGATCACAACACTTGCTTCGATGTCATCCATGATCAAAATCTACAACGATTCTGTCGCAAGTGGATGCACCTCAATTAAGTTTTGCGACTGCGACAAAACAATCGCGCGACAACAAATCGCAAGTGGAGGCCGGGCCTACGTTAGCAAGCTGCTCCAATAATAAAAAATGTTATTCCTATGATTATAAATATTTTAAATTTATTTAATAAATAAATAGAAGATTTTAGTGGATCTGAAATCACATGAAATAATTTTAAATTATGTATTATCAAACGCTAAAAATAACTTGAAATAAAACCGTCAACTTTGGAAGAATTAGAAGAAAATTCGTAATGTATGAAACATTTTAAAGAGATTTTCATGCGATATAGTTTACTACATCAAAAAGTTAAAAATTTGAATAGAAAAATTTGTAAATGCTGGTTATGTTTTAGGAATTGGAACTCATTGATTTTTTCATTAAAAAGAAAAAATTGAGTACTATATTGATACGTGTGGAAGAATTGAAGACTACCCTTTTACAGATTAATGCGATTTGATCAAGCGGGAGAATCGCCGCGCTGCGCTGTGTGTATACAGTTATCGTTGTTGTGCAGGTAAAGCTTCCGGTTTGTAACATCAAGGACATCAGCGCCCCTCCACTCTGCTGCTTGCTGCTAGTTACTGCCACTGCTTGTTGACTCAGGTAATAGCTGGGTTACAGTTGTTTTTCCCGTATACATCTGTACTTGAAGTTCGGCAGTTATCTTAATTATACTGATAATACATCTAACAGTCACAACAAGTAACGTATTATATATTAATAATTTACGCAATATTAACTTTAACAGTGTTTATTAAACAGAAATTTACTTATTAAATAAGACAATTAAAATCGAGCTGGCTTCTGATAGCAGTCAGTGATGCCGCATCGATCAATTTAACGCCACTGATATAAATTACTTAAATTATCAGTTAGGCCTACCAGATTTTTCTGGATTGTTCTCGTACGTACAATAGGCAAGTTACCTATTACACACGGCGCCAGCGTGGATTCATTATCTTAACTTGAGAGCTATACGGAACCACCGAGGCCTTGAGTGTGATATTAAATTCAAGTACACAACCGAAGCTCTTTTCTAATCGAGTCAAGAATCATATGCAATGCGTGATTACATTAAACTAAACTTTGACACTTTTATGTAAATAATATGATATAAATTAAAAATAATTATGGAAAAGTTAATAATAATATACCGCATCACCATTATTATCTAAATATAAAACGTTTAAAATATTCAAATAAATAATGCAATCATTAAACTTGTAGCGTTATTTAGTTTCCTCTCTTTTGTATAATACATATTTATGTAACCCTGTTACTCGTTACTGGTAAATTGCATCCGATGTTCTTGGCGGATTAATAACCTAATTGGCACGTATATTAATTTTTTTTCTCTCTCGTGACCTATGCCGCTGCCATTCCTTCTGCCAAGCAACACCTCACGCGCCATCTCCGTAAGTAGAATTTGTTTTTTCATAATATAAATTAGCCCTTTCAAGCGACACATAAAATGTTTAATGCAATGTAAAGTAAAGTTGTAAATAGTAAAGTAACGTAACTTGGTTGATGTTTTATTCGGCAGATTGATATGAATAATAGTGTGGTGATGTCTTTCTGACGAGACTACGTTGTCATGAATCTTAATTTGTATCGATAAATAGCTAATACCGTCGTGATTATGTTTTATGCGAGTTTAACTTCGAGTCTCTGAGTTTAATTTTAACTATGAGCACAACTTCGAGTGCTTCTAACATTCATATTTTAGATTCTAGTTTACTAATCTTCACTGTTTCCGACTACAGCTGCAATGACGAGCCAAGATGCTGACACCCGCGCTTGTGAGCAGACATAAACATGAAGGAAAGTCAATTTTAAAGTTTTAATAATTATTAAGTTCGTATGCAACATTCCCCTAGAACATTGGAACCATTAGTCCCACCCCCATGATATCATTTAGTTCATTATCACTCTATTTGGCAGCAACGTGGCAATAAGTTATTTTATTTTTAACATCTAGAAGCTTTTATGTTTATTTGCCACAATTAAACATATAAGTAAAATTTACAAATAGAGTATTCATTAGACCTCAGCGGTATCCAATCACATGTGTTTTGTCCATTCGGTACGAACTCTGCACTGTTACCACTAGAGAGTACACTACACAACTCTGAGGGCTGCGCTGGCCCATTACTGTACTAAGTTGGGTCTTATGACAAAAAACCTATAAAAAGTAGGATAGGAATTGTGTCTTTAATATGTACATTACACGACTGATCAAGCACTGCTTTAATTAATATTTGCTAAAATTTACAGTTAAAAGTACATTTTATCTACAAACTTCCTATTTTATTAACTGCATAAGCTCTGTGCTCAACAGTGATTACAAACAATATTGAAGTAGGAAGTTTTGTTGTGCTTTCAAGCTATAAATTTACGTCATGTGTTATTGGTAATCATAAAGTAATAACAAATCAGTGTAACCGTTATAATTTTGGTGGTTTCTGGAAGTAGATTCTCCTCCAATGTGAACAGACTACTCAGTGCACCCATTCCTCTAACAAACGTATGAGACACCTGGCTCAAAATCACAGCTCACCATCTTTTTTACCACAAGAGTCCACCACATTTATAACCACAACAAAGTTCTCAACTCTAGGTTTAACACGTACAACCATTGTCTCTGAGGGCTTATTCAACCTCCTCATTATATTCATGCATGGCAATGCACTTCCTCATAATCAGTCTGAGGCCGTATTACCAGTCCAGAATGCGGACTGTTGTATTTATATTATCTACAGCAGAAGTTATAAGGTCGGACTTGTAAGTCAAGTGCAACTGAAAATCAATTGCGTATTAGTAAACTAAACAATAATGGAAGATCAATAAGTGCACTAGTTTAACGAGGAATTACCTAAGGAACTACTCTGAGGAACTCTAAGAGATTCTATCTGCAGTTCTGATGTCTCACTACCTTCTTGGTATTCTTGTGGTATTTACTGAGTATGAGGCCTTACTCAATCCGTTATAGTCTTTTAAGTTTATAGGAGCAGAAATGTGTTTTACTTGTCTATTCCCGTTGGTGATGCCTAAAAGTAATCAAACGTTACAAGAGGGTGTGATATTTTGCAGAGGTTAAATAACATAAGAAATTTAATTTTTTCACACTTTGTCAATATATACTTATTAATAAGTATTAGGAGTTTCCGGATTCCAGAAGGAACATAGGCAGTAATCCTTTATTTATGTATTTTACTAATTACCAAAACTACTAATTAAATTTCCTTTCACATAGCAGCGTAATAGTAATCAGACTACCTAATTTAGAACAAAATGATGGTTCTTTGAGCGGTACGTGGGTTATTTCCATCTTTGCGGAAACATTTCTTTAGTTTTACATTTACTAATGCGTAAAATTTAATATAGTTTATGAAATAACATTTATATTGAATGGCACCTCACTGTATGTGACTGTCACTCTACCCACAACAACCCTTTACTTTATGAGACCCTAGTAAAATCAGCACAAATTACGATCCCATCCATAAACATTATTGTAGAAACAAAAAAACAAATGATTTTATTAAGTGCATAAGCTCTGTGCTCAACAGTGATTACAAAAAATATTGAAGTAGGAAGTTTTTTTGTGCTTTCAAGCTATAAATTTAATGATATTTAAAATGACAAAAAGTTACTAAACAAATGTTTGTGTTGTAATATTATAATGATTACAAAGAACATTTCATTACATTTTAACAGGCTATTTCAAATACATGTGGTTACTGCAATGCCTTTCTTATGGGAATTTTTCAACTTTAGAGGCTAGTTGTGCGGAGTCTGAGGACGAAGAGAAAAAGCTTCCCTTAGTGTTCCTCTGGGGCACCAGATATATGCTTGTACTATGTATCCTCCTTGCTCAAGTGCCCAGTCATGACATTGGTGATCACATCATGGTAAACCAATGCTATAAACTACATATGAATTTATGTATTCACACCGTGTTCAAATGTACGTTCAGTCATTTTTAAAATCTTTCTGAAAATGGTGTCGAATAACATAAATAACGTAATAAAGAATTGCATTCAACTCTTGTATACATTATATTCTTTATTTTTTGTTATCGACTGAAAAGATAAGGGATGTGTGGATTCATTATCTTAACGCGAGGGCTATACGGAACCACCTAGACCTTGAGTGTAATATTAAATTCCAGTACACAACCTAAGCTCCTCTCATGTAGAATGTGTTAACACTTGGTGTTTGGGAGGTCTTAACACATTCCAGACACTTTCAAGTGCTTGGACAACAATTGAGCTCTCCACTCTCTGGTCGACCTCAATCAGTGGCGGTTTCAGTGCTGATAAAATATTCATACCTGACATGTTACCAAACCGAAATGTTTAACAATATTTTGAGAAATGCGAAGTATTTTTTTCTTTAATTTAACCCCGAATTTATAATATAACAATTATATTTAATGTAACAGCTTTTATTAAGCGTTTCTACCTGGATTCTGTAGCATCTATAAATAGTCACTTATATTTCTGATGAGGACGAAGAAGTGATTAGTGTGATTCGGAGACTTGATTCTGGCTTTTAAGTGAATTATAATATAATAGGCTGTAACATAATACAACGAAAGTAACCAGTTCCAAACTGAGGGTTGCCGCCTTATTCAGTTGTTCCTGTTGTAGAATGGCAGAAGAGAAGATGGCTATTAGAAAGCCATTCGTTAAGCTTTCTGGAGAAATTTGCCTAGAGCCGACGGCTAAAGTGATAATTATGATTAAAGTTTTGAGGTATTTGGACTGTATTGAGAGTGCTAGCAAAATATTATTGGTTCTTCAAACAAGAATCAGATTTCATGACAATCCACAAATGTCTCATCCATCAATGAACTCAGCGATGACACTTTAAGTGAACCAATTTGATAACACATTAGTTACACATTTAGTATCCACATCGTGATAAGTATATGCTCAGTCATTCGTTTAAATTGTTTTGGAAATGGTTGAGGTATCAAATATTGAACTACATTTCACTCTTGTAAATATTAATATCATCATGCTTTGTTATCACCCAAGTATGACAACGAAGACGTGGATTAATTATCATAATCTTGAGTGCTACATATAATCTACCAGATCTTCCGTGTAATTCTTATATATATTTACACAGCCGAAACTGTTACGTAAGGAAGCAAACAATGACTTGCTAAACGTGAACTCAAAGGGGAGGGGGGAGGAATCGGTTAAAGCAATTTTAGGTCCTTGGACAACAATTGAACTCGCCATTCATCCTCTGGGCGACCTCAACATCACTACCGGTTTGTTTCAGCTAAGGTAAATGCTCATATCTTAAGTATATCTACACTAATACCAGCTTATTTTAACGATATGTTTTTTGTTTTTACCCACGGTTAACAATATTTCTCGTGCTGGGTGTAAAGCATGCGGGTCCAACGTTGGGATTACTTTACAATATTATACAATTGCATCTACAACTCTGTTAATTACGTATACTATTAATGTGATTTACCTAGGGTTCATTTTGAACCTCTTTCATAGATAAAATTTTTATGAAATTTTGAATTTAAAGCCTTATCCCTAATCCGAAATTATATATAAATGTCAAATAAATTAGTTATAAAGTTTATTAAATCCAAATACAATAGATAAGTGACAGCAGTTTATCACATAGTTATAAATAATTACTAGTCATTAATTAATTATTTTAATGAATATATTATATAACAAGTAAAACAGAATAGACACCCGAATTTGGGTATTTTCAATTGAAATAATTATTATAATATGAAAAACGTTCTTAGAAGTATAGTGTTATCAAGGAAAGAACATCTGTCGAAAACAAATGTTTTTATTTTTAGCCGATAGAGCTTATATTTATATATTTAAAAAAGGTTAAACCTAATATAAATTGAAACTGTTTCTAACATGAAACCTGTTTGAGTGTAATCACACAGTGGGTGTCTTAGATATGTTCATATATGTATTTGGAACTAAACATAAATGTATACTATAAGTAAAGTATGAGCTTATGTAT
Source organism: Homalodisca vitripennis (assembly GCF_021130785.1). Lineage (NCBI taxonomy): Eukaryota > Metazoa > Arthropoda > Insecta > Hemiptera > Cicadellidae > Homalodisca > Homalodisca vitripennis. The sequence goes on from NW_025778685.1 coordinate 14,011, forward strand.
AAGTATTTCAATACTATAGTGACAGGGGTTTTAAGTTGACCGGAACTCCACGTGAACACAACCGGCTCTAAAATAGCCTTGTCTCTTCATCTTATCTTTCCAAATACTTCACCTCAGAGTAGCTGGTTGCAAACCCATCCATAAGTAAACTTATGGATGAGTTTACTTCTGAAACAACGAACAATAATAGTCCAAAAATAGGTTTTCATTTAACCGTTGAGTTCGTTCGTTTTTGTTATTATTCCATTTAGAAAGTATTAACTCTGCAAAAGGAATGTATTAGTGTTAACATCAGATAAACAATAGGTAACAGGTGAAAATACTTATACCTTAGAGCCCTTATACCCTCAACATATATCAAAATCACTCAACCTGCAACTAATTTGCCACCAGTGTGTTTTTTATTTTAATATAGACATGCAAATATGCATAAATTGAAAACAGTCCTACTCGGCCTGTAATGAATGAATTTATAAATGAGTTTTCAAAAATGAATTGGATGGAGTACCGCTCTTCAGGTACTTATTTGTGGTCATGTTTATAAAAGTGGATTAAAAGAAGAGAATAGGGCACTCAAATGCTAAGGCTTCTTTACGTTGTATTTCTTGAGAGTTCTCTTAGATTTCCTGGAAATAAAAATACCTGTACCAACAGTTGCAGTGATTGGAAATATTTAAATATGAACAAGAAAAATTGCAGAGAGCAATAATAAAAATATTTCTTATGGATGGAATAAATGTTATTGAAAAATATGTGATCTGCCTACCTAGAGCATCGTCAAGGATCACTGGCATGGACTGCTTAGACGGGTAGTGAATTAATAAAATTCTATAGGTACCCTTAAACTATAGTAATATTTCTTGTAGCTTTAAAATTTAAAACATAAATGATAAAAATACTATGATATTATTACATACAAAATGCGTTTTAAAATGGTATCTTATTTACTTACTTACAACTTATTTACAAAAAGGAAGTAAACTTAAAGTAAATACGTCAGAAAATACACCGACGAGTTTTGTTGTAAACATTGTGTTTATTTATAAACTTCTTTAAGGGAAAATGGATTGCAGTTATCGAACCTCTAAGAACGCACTGAGAAACGCACACCAAGGATCTGTGTTGGGTTTCTTTGAACTTTACTTGAACGATGTAACCTGCCCGCTGACAATAATATTTCTTTCTATGTTAAAATTATTTATATACAATTTTTAGTTTACCAACTTTAAAAGCGAATACGGTATTAGTATTAATAATAATATTAATATTAATATATTTGGTAATGATGGTAAAGTGAATTGTTATAATTTAATTTCGTTGTAGGAGGTGAACTATGAAGGTACTGCCGATTTTGATGAGCCTGGGATGTCTCGCTCATTGTGCCCGTATCCTCGCAGTGTTACCAATGCCTAGTAAGAGCCATAGTATCCTGCACTATTCCATATTTCGTCTATTGGCCCAGAGAGGTCACGAAATTGTGGTATTCAGTGCCTATCCTCCCCCGTACAGTATAGCCAACCTCACGCACACCGATTTGCCTACCAGCTTCTCAAAATTGACAAGTAAGTCATGAATAATGTCAATAAATATCATTACAGTTATATAATGTGATTCAAATTTATTACTTCAAATGTTAGTATAATTAAAAGTCAACTAAACCCCTTTTAAAAATGTTTTTATTTCCATACACGTGATTCGGTATTCAACCATCATCAGTGTACAATAACCTCTAAATAAGTAATAAACAATAAATGTATTTAAAATGGACAATAAATAATTATTTATGTGAATTAAGTAATTACTTTATACCTGGCGTAGATTTGTAAATTATATACAGCCTAATTAGATAATGAAATATAAGCCTGTAAATACCTTGAAGATTGTTTGGGATAATAATTATCCACCCCCAGTCAAAAGTAGGCCTATACCAATGTACCATAGGTACAGTCGTTAAAAAAATCATAAACAAAAACACAATGATACAATACATTTCTTAGGGAAGTTTCGCAGCTTTAGGGGCCAGTGTTCCTTAGCCCTAATGTCGAAGAGAAAAATCCTTGTTTGGTGCACTTCTAGGGCATAATATAAACCTGTATACCAAGTTTCATGTCTATTCTTCATGGATTTTGCTGACCGTTAATGATATTCAAAGTACATTCTACATTAATTATGAAAACAAAACTGGAGTTATATTAAATAGAAGTAAACTTAAAACATATAATTGTGATTGTACACATAATTTTGTCGCCCATAGTACTGTTGGTGGCACTGACACTGATATAGCTGTAGTGGCAGCAGTGCATAACAGGCGGTCAGATGCTGCTTGTTTGCAAACACCTAACCGGTGGACTGGCACTTACGCCGCCGGAGCGCCTCATCACGACATTACCTGACACATCCTAACCTCATTCTATTTGTCATTTTATGTTTGGTTGTTAATGTGAAGATAGCGGACGTAGCGAAGACATTTTGTTTTTATTTCATTATTTGGATTGTGTGATGCACTTTGAGTTAGTCCATGGTAATGTTTTAATTTAGTCTGATACATTTGGTGCTTCTTATCCTCAGGCTTCCTCTCATCCGGCTACTTATCTCAACTCAACTTCCTGTTTGGCTAACACTTAGACTCGTCACGAAATCCCTGAAACTACAGAAAGGATTTATATTTTACTTTGTAAACATGTTAAATTGGTAACTCGTTTCGGTAAGAAATGGTTTTTAAAACATCGCAATCTAATCACGCAAATCCGAGATAAACCGCGATACATTTAATGACATCTATCCATATATAAAAGCCAAATCCACTGGCTGACTCATCACGAAATCTCTGAAAGCACAGATCGGGTATTAGTGGAACTCTGTACACAAGTTCATCTGACTTCTTAAGTGCTCACTAAGAAACGGGTTAGAAAATATCGCATCAAAACTATAGAAATTGAGTCCATTCGACTACTACAGTCCATTCGACTACTACGTAGTACTTTCAACTACGTTCAAACAAACGGCAGGAATTACCTACAAAATACAGGTTACTTCGCTATGACAATGAATAATGCCCAAGGTCAATCTTTCAAAGTGGCAGGAGGTAATTGGCATTTTCTCCCATGGGCCATTTGTATAAGGCCTATCCAGTGGTAAGCTACCCTGACAGCCTAGTAGTATTGTAGTCGGAGGAGCAAATTAAAACATTGTTTATCAGGAGGTTTGATGAAAATTAGTGTGTTTGTCCAACAATTCACTATCGAAAACTTCCTGCCACTAAAAATAAAATAAAAGTAAATAAAAATGTTGCTGTACCTTCACAAACCAAAAGCTATCGCCACATACGTAATTTATGCGCGTAATATACCATATCGGAGTACAGATACTTTCAGAGTGATTAATGAAGGCATTTACGTATATAATTAATATTATTTAATTTCGATTTTACAGATACATGGACGTTTGACCAGTTCCAAGAGATAGTGGACGAGACTCATTTTTATGGATTTTCAGTAAAGAACTTTTTTGACATGTCAACATTGTCTTGCGAGGACGTTCTTAACAAAGAAAATATAAAAGAGTTGCTTGAATCGGATCAGCAGTTCGATCTAATTTTCCTTGAAATTACATTAGGCCAAGAATCTCTATCTGTGTTTAGCCACAAGTTTAATGCTCCCATCATAAATATCCAAGGATTTGTTTCCTGGAGTCTTGTCGATTGGATTGCTGGAAATTCATTATCCATTTCACACATTCCAGAAGTTGCTTCTTTTCCATTCACAAACCGAATGTCCTTTAAGGAAAGGCTACAGAACTTTGTGTCAACAGTTCTTACTTTTTTATACTACCACTTTGAACACCTTCCCAATCAGCAAAGGTTAGTGGAACAATATTACAAAGATCCCAGCATTCCTCATGTCTCAGAAATGCTGAATGAGATCTCAATAACTCTTATAAATTCACATAAAACCCTAGAATATCCTAGGCCGTTACACTCCCAATATGATCCCAATTGGGGGTGCCCATATGTCTACTCACATGACTCCTCTACCTGAGGTACGTCAAAAATTTCAATTTCCTTAGATTGATATTAAAATATTTTATTTCTAAAAAGCGGAATAAAATGAGTAATTTTGTAATGGTCATATATACTTTATTACTAAGGTAAATATTATTTTGATTAAAACATTGATTTTACATTGAAATATTTGTGGGTTTTCAGGACATAAAAACATTTATTGACAATGCTAAAGAAGGCGTAATTTTCTTCAGTTTGGGTACATTTGTTCCTGCACATATTATGCCCAGTAAATATATTCAGGCATTCGTCAATGTATTTAAAAGATTAAGTCAGAAGGTCCTGTGGAAAATTGAACTTGACAAAATACCTGGACTTCCTAAAAATGTGAAGCTTACGAAATGGGTGCCTCAGCCCACAGTGTTGGGTAAGTTTACAGAAGTATATATATGTAACAGCCGGCAGTACTAACGGTTATCTTAATTGTAACCCTATAAGAACAATGTTAAACCTCATGCATTTTTACTAACTTAGTTTTAGTAGTAAAAATAAAGAATTCTTATTAACTTCGATATTTGTATTTGTTATTCAGAAAAAATCTCAAACTTTTTTGAAAGTCATCGTTAAAATACTAAAAGAATATAAACTAAACAAACAAACAAAAAAGTGTTTGGGTGTATTAGTTATATCGTTAAAATAAGACATATCCATTGACGCTAGGATGAAAGAAATAAGGTCGTATAAATGTATGAGATTTAACAATGTTTGTATGAGGGAATACTCAAGATCATTTTCCCTACAACCAGCCCTTAATTTGTAAGAACAATAACCGTTTGCATTTAACCTCTACAGCTCCCAAAATAAAAGCGAAAGCCTAAAAATGTTGATAAAATGTTTAGCAAGGATTTTTATATCATGGAATAAAACATTAATGAACTATTAGACTGTCAATTATTGGGAAGACTTTAAAATTAAATATAAAGGCATGATTTTTTAACGCCAGAATTTCCAATAATAATGGACCTAACTTTATGATTCGACTACAAATTTAATTTAAGTAATTGGAAAGAGATTACTTATGAAGATAGCAGGAAAGGTAAAAGAACCCATTTACCACCATTTTTCAATTTTATTAAAACTACTGTTTTAAAACAACAAAACGCATTCTCTTTGTTGGTAACGAATCATTTTATTTCATTTGAACTTTATTTTTTATTTTATTAAAACTATTAGGCCTATAGTTAAATAGTTATACTTAAATAATTTTATTTCATTTTAACCAACCTGTTATGTCATGCAGGACATCCTAACTGTGTTCTCTTCCTGACTCATGGAGGACTGTTCAGCCAACACGAGGCTTTCTATGCAGGAGTTCCAGTCGTTGGCATACCGTTCATTGGTGAACAAAGGTAAGTATTTCAAAGTGTTGAGATACAAAAACAAAATAGTCCTGAAACAGTATAGTGTCTCAGGATCTGCTCTATTCTTCATGTGACAAAAGCAGGGGTTAACCATGAAAATACTATCCATGAAACACACAAATAAAACACAAGTGATAAAATACTTCAAAGTACACTTGAGATCAAATAGTTCTTCAAAATACTGTTCCACATTCCTGAGATTAATTATCGACTTCAAAAAGTCGTTGAGTGTATGCGATTGGTGTCAGCCTCTAAAAGTAATAACTAGGAATGTGACATACAATACTTCTCCTCCCCGTCAAAAGTTAAGTTGCCAGTGATTTTAAACTCCCTGTCAGTCAGTATGTGTATAATTGAGTTGGGATTTAGTTAGGTTCTTTGTTCAGTTTAGCTTTTGAATAATATTGTGCTGTTCATTGTGTATTATGCGTAGAATAAGGCAACCTTGTGTTGAAGTTAAGTTTAATTCGCCAAAATAATATGCATGGTTTTTCTTTAACCGTGGTCATGGTAATTTAAACTTATACTCAAATGGTAGTACTAGATTGTGTGGGTTAGCAAATTGAGTAACATGTTGATTATATTGATCAAATGCACAATCCAATACTAGAACGGAGGATGATATCTAGGATTATTATATTTGCTGATTATAACTAAATAGGAGATTATTTGACTGTGAAAGAAGGGATGGATGCATCTCTTACTAAATTCCATCCAACATAATAAGATATGGAAGATTTTGTACTTAATAAAATAAAGAATGTGCAACACTAATGATTCTGACAGGTGACTTAATATTGAATAACTTACGCTATAATAACTTGAAAAATACACTAGTTTTCAAAACATCGAGAAAACAAATCGTAACGATCAATACATTGAAGTCTCTTTGAAGTCCAAGACTAAATAAACAACAATAATGAAGTAAAACAAACAATACTAACATTCACACAAAAATAGCAAAAACAATACCAATATTCAATCATCTAGATATATGAACAATGAATATAAAGTATAACAAGTACCACACAAACTAATTATTACTTTACGGCATAAGTAATAGTTGTATTATATTAACATTTAATTTCATTTAGCCGGTTAAGTAACTTGATCAAGACTATGAAGGCATATCTACAACTTACTGTACATAATTAGGTAAAAGTGTCCTGACGCTTAAATCACTAGAGTTCTATGGAGGCATAGATGATAGAACAGACATAAAGGGTGATATGTGTACGAACGAGTACGTGTACTCTAAATCTCTATAGTATATTGTATGGTTTTGTGGATTAATAATAATTGTGAGCTGATATACCATAATTCAAAATCTAACCAGACACTCCTACATATATATACAAAAAACCTAAACATCTTCTTTGCGATGATGATTTAAGACTGGTTTTAGATTAAATACAATTCAAATGTATTATAGCGCTATTCGTAACATTACTTTCAATATATGCATGAAGTCGTGATCACATTAATTGCTCACAATGTTCAACCTTGCTGACAGATTTAACTTGAAGTTCTACGAAAGTCTTGGAGTCGGAATCAAGTTGGAAACTCAACGAAGTCTCAGAGGAAACTGTATACAAGGCAATAACAACAATAATAAATGATCCAAGGTAAGGTGGTTACACTACTATCCATATTTTATCACCATTGTTAACTTTTTCTATAATTATTAAAAAATATTAGAATTTTTCTTACAATATTTCAATTTAAAATTAAATTAGACTAATGTTTGGTATTAAAAAGTAAAGGAATGTCTAAAATTTAAATTGTCAAGCTAGACACAATAGATTATAAATAAAAATAGAGTTTCAAAACTATTTAAAATACAAATAACCTTAACGATGATTACAAAACTTTATTTTAGTTGCATTACTAGTTTAGATTATGTATCATTCTTAGTCACATTAAATAAATACTGCAAATAAAAAATATGTCATAGCGTAAATATATTAGTAGGTATAATGAAATAACACAGCGGTTTGAATTATTGGAGGGGTGACGTGGTTAATAAATGTTAACATGTTACCGTTACTGTCAGGTTAATACTCATAACGCGGCTTATATATGTTGTCAATAATCGCTGGTGGGCCTTCATCTGTTCTTGTACAACCCCCCGGATGGAAACAGGTCTGGCCTTCCTTGATCGTGTTCGCTGTATACTAGAGACCAAACCTCAGCAACGTTCTAGATAAGAGGGTTGGAGAATCCTGTAACTCTTCGCTTTTTCATTTTCTAGGCTAGTAGTGAAAGGATTAGGTACTTGTGTAAGTAGGTACCGTAAGTGAAACCCTTCTTAAACTCATAATAAACATTTTAACTTGTATATTAAAATTAATATAGGAAATGATATGTTGATTTCAATTATATGGATTTTGGATATTAAATTCATTCTTATTTGGCATCCCCACTCTCTGTCGAAAAGTAAATCCTATCTGTACAGAAAACCATCCCAGTGCCCATAATAATAAAGACGATTCAACATTTTATGTGAGGTACTAATTACTACCACATAACGGAAAACGTACAGTTGTCTTGTTTTAAATACGTATTCTATAGTAAAAAGTCCTATCCTTCCTCCATACAAAACAGTTAAGCTGAAAATCTGTGAGGTTCAGAATACAAGATTAAACATGAAGATACACGGACTCTTCACTTGTAGCATACCTCATTGTATCTTCAGTGAGACAAACAGTTATTGACGGATGCTTTCTTACATATCCAAGGATATTAATGACCGTTGTCTTACAGGTATAATGAAAACGCCAGCAGAGTGTCCAGTATAGTGCGGGACCAGTCGATGTCTTCAGCTGATACGTGTTGAGACATGGAGCCCACCCAAACCATGGATTGGATGGGTGGTCCTCATCTCAAGCCTGTATCAGTGTATCTTAGATGCTACAAACTTTTGTTAACGGATGTTGTCTTGCAGGTACAAGGAGAACTCTAAGAGAGTGTCCAGTATAGTGAGAGACCAGCCGATGTCTCCAGCTGACACGGTCGTGTACTGGGTAGAGTACGTGTTAAGACATGCTGGAGCTCCTCATCTCAAGCCTGCCTCTGCGTATATTAAGTGGTACAAACTGCTACTAGTAGATGTTGTTATAACTCTGTTTGCCATTATGTTACTTATCATCTTCTTCTCATATTTTATTATCAGGAGAGTTTTATGTCTTTGTTTTAGCAATACTAAACATGTCTCTATTACAAAGAAAAGAAGCTGATTTTTCTATGACTTGTTTGTTTGTTTTGACCTATTTTTTCTAGTTTATTCTAATCACAATACGTCATGTGTTATTGGTAATCATAAAATAATAACAAATCAGTGTAACCGTTATAATTTTTGTGGTTTCTGGAAGTAGATTCTCGTCCAATGTGAACAGACTGCTCAGTGCACCCATTCCTCTAACAAACGTATGAGACAACTGGCTCAAAATCACAGCTCACCATCTTTTTTACCACAAGAGTCCACCATATTTATAACCACAACAAAGTTCTCAACTCTAGGGTTAAGACGTACAACCATTGTCTCTGAGGGCCTGTTCAACCTCCTCATTATATTCATGCATGGCAATGCACTTCCTCATAATCAGTCTGAGGCCGTATTACCAGACCAGAATGCGGACTGTTGTATTTATATTATCTACAGCAGAAGTTATAAGGTCGGACTTGTAAGTCAAGTGCAACTGAAAATCAATTGCGCATTAGTAAACTAAACAATAATGGAAGATCAATAAGTGCACTAGTTTAACGAGGAATTACCTAAGGAACTACTCTGAGGAACTCTAAGAAATTCTATCTGCAGTTCTGATGTCTCACTACCGTCCTGGTATTCTCGTGTTTTTTACTGAGTATGAGGCCTTACTCAATCCGTTATAGTCTTTTAAGTTTATAGGAGCAGAAATGTATTTTACTTGTCTATTCCCGTTGGTGATGCCTAAAAGTAATCAAACGTTACAAGAGGGTCTGATATTTTGCAGAGGTTAAATAACATAAAAAATTTATTTTTCACACTTTGTCAATATATACTTATTAATAAGTATTGTGAGTTTCCGGATTCCAGAAGGAACATAGGCAGTAATCCTTTATTTATGTATTTTACTAATTACCAAAACTACTAATTAAATTTCCTTTCACATAGCAGCGTAATAGTAATCAGGCTACCTAATTTAGAACAAAATGATGGTTCTTTGAGCGGTACGTGGGTTATTTCCATCTTTGCGGAAACTTCTCTTTAGTTTTACATTTACTGATGCGTAAAATTTAACATAGTTTATGAAATAACATTTATATTGAATGGCACCTCACTGTATGTGACTGTCACTCTACCCACAACAACCCTTTACTTTATGAGACCCTAGTAAAATCAGCACAAATTACGATCCCATCCATAAACATTATTGTAGAAACAAAAAAAGAAATGATCTTTCTCGTATTAAAGCAGCTCAATTTCTTTCTTAACAATTAATTTCATCTATTTTAATTTCATATGGGAGTGTTCTATTGCATTTATTTGCTTGTATTTCTATATTCTTTAGTATTGATCAAAAATGTTTTTTTGCACAGAAGATTATTTAAAAATAGCTTTTATCCAATTTACATATAATATGGTTACTTATTTTTATGGGAATTTTAGTTTTCACTTGTTCTGTTCTGGCTTTCTACTTCGAAAGGTTCGTGCTTTATCCATGAAGTTATTTTTATATCGTCATTTATCAATGTATAGTTTCTTTTAGTTATACTCTAAAATACTACAGCAACAAACTAATCATGAAAATTTCCTTATACATAATGTAATAACGTGTTCAAGAATTAAGGATTAACTCGCAAAGTCATAATTACAGAAATGTATTTCTACAACAACAATGTAATTTAAACATTATCATATTCTCGATTTTGTTAGGTATGGGGTCAACTGCATACAAGGAATCTCTAAAATGTGTAAGACATAGAACAATCACTAATTACTATCAACGTAACTATAAACTAAAAATCAAAATACTTGTGCTTATTACAATCAATATTAGAAATGAGAGAAGGCCAGTAATACAATGACAATTGTAACAGAAATTAAATGGTAACAATCGAGAGAACGGGCTCTTTTTTATAATTGGTTCATTCTAGATAAACTTTGAGACCATATTGATTTATTTTAAAACACAATACTCTAAATAAGAAAATCCTCCACAATTTTAAACATGATCATATTCTAGATTTTGTTAGGCCTGGATTCATTATTAAAAGTCAAAACATCCTACTAGTGACCAGTCCTCTACTTTAATGTATGAAACCTGGTTTAACTTCCTTAGAATTAATATTATTAAAGTATTATAAATCATCTGAATTGTATAGATTCTTATACATGTATCCTTAGTACAATAATATTTTTAGTACCAACAACTATGAACAACTTTTAGCAACAAACTTTCTCGTATTTCCAATCTCCGTGTTTCATTTGTGTTATTTTATACTAGCGTTAATTGATATAGTTTTTTCGCCTAGTATTTCGTGTTACAACCACCTTTTGTATAAACGATAAGAATTTATAAAAAGTATCACTATTATTTCGGACATAAATTGTATCACTAAGTTTCGAAATCTGCAATCTGGTCACTTCATCAGTTTCATAGAAGAAGAAGAAGAAGAAAAAGTGCTTTATTTAAACGAATTACAAATAAGGTAACATGATAATCCTCTGATAATATCTGCACTATAAAACAATGGTATTAAACCGTCTGTTTGGTTGGTCGCTACATTTAAATATATTTATATATATATATATATATATATATATATATATATATATATATATATATATACTTTCCGCATTTATTCTGCTTTAGAAACAAACATATCTAACAGAATCTCAAAAAAACAAAAAAAGAAAAACAGCTTTACAATTTGTATTATTTAAACTTAAAAAGAAATAACACTAACAGCAATGTAATTTGTTGCTATAATTAGTTCAGTTGTTATATTTGTATCTTCTGTTGCGTAAAATGCAAATTCAAATATATATATATATATTATATATATATATATATACACACACATATACATACATACATACATACCCATACATACACATACACACATACATACATATACACATACATATATATACATATATATATAATATATATATATATATATAATATATATATATATATATATATATACATACATACATACATACACACACATACATACATATACATACATACACACACATACACACACACACACATACATACATACCTATAAAGTACAACAAACTTTGTGTAAAATTAACTTTCGATCTTCTATATTTACATGCATATTTATAAATAGCAAATATGGTAATAGTGGCAAAAAAATAAAATAATTAACAAATATAATTTGAATGTTTGCAAATTTAGAGACTTTGTTCGACAGGTATATTTTCCACATAGTTATATAATGTTATGTAAAAAAGAAGAAGAAGAAAAAAAAAATAAATAAAATAGAAATAAATTTCATAGAAACTAAAAATTAAATTCATTGACGAGCTTCCACCTATACTTCCAAGCTAATTTCATGTATTTCCCTAAACTTTGCCAAATCCATTCCGTTTTAAATAGCAGTCATATTCATGTTTTGATAATGTACATTTTCCGAGATAATATTTTCTAATATGCGATAAAATCGGGGCAGACCGCAACGTAGTGAAACACGTTCTCATTTTCATGCATGTTGCACAATGAACAGGAAAAGTTTCCTTCCTGCAACCATGGCTTGTAATTGAGGTCAACAAGTTCGGCTCTGGCCTTTATTGCCCAAGATATAATACAGATATCTGTGTTATCAGTGAGGAACGACCTGTCGCCAAGGTCGATATTGAGGGTCAGGTACTGTGAGTGGTACAGAGAGGTCCTCGCCCTGCCTACACAGTCAGCGCGCCACGCGGTTCTCAACCCCTCCACCACGCTCCTCAGCTAATCCGCCACTCTCTCCCTCTCCTCTATCCTTAGGTCTACAGTGATACCACACTTGCGGCCCAACTTTACCCATTCCCGGTACCAATAGATGCGTTTATTGATTATTTCCTTCGCGAGAATTACAGGTAGCCGATCTTGAGGTAATGAAAAAAGTTTAGAAATATAATCAAGATTATAGTTTAATGTATAAAAGAGCAACTTTTTCAAATTTTGTTTCTAAATATAAAACATAATTTGGCGTATTAGTAGGGAGAGAGAATAATTTTTTAATGAAATATTTTTGTACCGACTCAACCTGTCTCGTTTTCAAAGCATCCCCACACCTGAGCGCCATAACTCAAAATAGACCGTATTATTGTATTGTAACACGTGTACTTACCACTCAATGGAACTTTGTTATTTTTTAATAATCCCCCCCAAATTGAACTGATTGCAAATTTTGCCGATTTTGATTTTTCTTCGAAATGTAATTTCCAGGATAAATTTGTATTAAGACTAATTCCCAAATATTTATACTGATTCACCACCTCCACTCTTTTACCTTTGTATAACCATTTGTCATTGGCTCCCAGTTTACCCCCTTTCCTAAAAAACAACAACTTTTGATTTATTCAAATTTACCTGTAAATTCCAATTTTCGCAATAAGTTTCCAATCTGCTGATCATGTGCTGGAGGCCCGCGGCTGTAGGCGCTATCAGTACAATATCGTCCGCGAACATCAACACATTAACTCGCTTGGCTCCAAAACTGCATCCTCCTCCCAAAACATCCGGTAAATCGTTAATAAAAAGAGAAAGTAATAACGGACTCAAAATGCAGCCCTGTCTGAGGCCCATCTGTGTGGCAAAACCACGAGTCAGCCCCTCCCTGCACCACACACTAGCAAGACGTGCCATTGTTCAGGTGTTTTATAGATTGTAACATCCGCGTCGATACTCCCAAACACGATAACTTGTATATTAACGATTTTCTGTCGATAAAATCGAACGCAGAGGTGAAGTCCACAAAAAAACAATACAATTTTCCTGAATCCATCGATAGACTTAAAACTTATCATACATGTTAAATTAAATATGTTGTCAATTGTGGAATAACCCTTTCTAAAACCAGCTTGAAATTCGGTAATAATCTTTTTTTCCTCAATCCAATTATATAACCTGCTATTTAACATACCAG
>NW_025778686.1:0-15715 GCF_021130785.1 Homalodisca vitripennis
AAAAACCCTTTTTAAATAATCAACTGGGGGTTTTTTTAAAAAGTTTTTTTTTAAACTTAAAAAAATATGCCCCCACTCCCCCCCATAATACTGAAAGTGGGTTTAAACAACCCCCGGGAAAAGGGGATGCGTTTTGACGAGGTTAATTTAAAGCCCTTTAAAAAATATACTTATCTGTTATATTTCACTGATGGGGAAAAAAGGGGCTTATTTAAAACCCTAACTCCCATTTAAATAAAGCTAAATAATTATCCCTTAAGAGTTTTCAATAAAAACTACAGACTTTTTTTTCGAAATTGGGGAAAATATTTGGGAAAAAACTGCTAGAAAAAAATTAAATCCTTGGGAATTTTTCTTTTATCAAAACATATTTTTTAAAAAAAAAAAGGGTTTTTAAAAATTTTATGGGAATCCGAGTTTGATAGTTAAAATTAAAAAATTTTAGAAAAGGTTTTTGATTAACTTTTAAAATCAGTCGTTTAGGGCCATCGTTAAGAATCTTGTATGTATTTCCCAAAAATCATTTTTCAAACGGCTATTGCTAAAACTTACGTGGGGGGGGGAAATCCCACAAAAATTTTTGCAATTAACTTTTTATAGCCCTTAAAAAAATTTGGTGAAAAACCAAAATGTGGGAGGTTCCTTTTAAAAAAACCCCCAGTTACTCTGTATAAAAAAAGGAACCCAAACGCGAGTTTCAAAGGGGGTTTTTTAAAAGCATTGGATTTTTAATGGTAAAATGAAAATCTGTAGTACGGGTTTACAAACAGGCCTGCTACAGACGTATTTTTTTGCTCCCAAAAATAAAGGCTCCATGTGCCCACAAAAATATAATAAGAAACCACTTGTTTTAAATTTTTTTTGAAAAAAAAAAAAAATTTCAAAATTTTAAAAAAAATTCTAAACCCGGGTCCATCGGGGTTTTTGGACGTAAAAAAAGGGAATTTCTGAGAATTTAATGTTTTTTGACCCACAGTGAGGGTCATTTTCCAGAGTGTTATAAAAATGTTATATGATAGATGAACGCTTCCTTCTCGGGTCTTTCTGTCTCTGAGTAGGGGGGGCAGTAATAGCTGGATTAAAAAGAAAAAAATTTATAAAAAAAAAACAAAAAAAAATTTGTTTGTTTAAATTTCCCAAATTTATTTTGAAAGGATTGTGTTCAAATTTATTAAATTTTTTTTTCGGGGAACTCTTTACCCCCCTTATCCGAAACTTTTTTTTATTAATAAGGGTATTACCTTTCTCTAAAAAATTTTTGTCGGGGGGTGATCGTTTTTTTCCCCACTTGTTAACTGAAAAAAAATCATTGGGATTGTTTTTGACGTTCACCTTCAACTTTTAAATTTTTTCAAATTACAAAACTAGAGAAAATTAGGGAAATGGGGTAAAACAAAAAAAAGAAAGCTTTATTCCTCTTTTGGTTTAAAAAGATTTGAAATTAGCGCACATTCGTTTTTTTTTTAAAATTAGTGCCGTCAAAAAAAAATCAATATAGCGAGTATCGAGAATCGAGTTTGTTAACAGAGTTATCTAATAGGAAAACGTCTTTTATGTATTACTGGAACAAAAAAAAAGAAGTAAGCATTTAAATAAAAAATAAAAAGAAGGGGTTAGAAAGTGTTAGTACTTTTTTTGGGAAGGGGTTAATTTTGACGGGGAAAAGGGGATTGTGAAAAAAACAGGTTTTTTCCCCGGCCATCTTTTTTCAAAAGGAAATTAATTGAGGCAAAAAAATTTTAAAATTTGGAAACCCCAACCCCAATCGAAAACCATCATTGATTGGGCCCCTTTTTGGTTCCAATTCTAAAAAATGAATAAAGAGAAAACCAAAAGAAAAAAAAGGACGGAAAATTTGTAATAAACCAATGCGGGGCACAAAGGGTTTTTAAAAATTTTTTCATCTGCTAAAAACCATTAATAAAAAAGGGGGCCCCTTTTTTTTTCCTGTCCCCCTTCCCTTGTATTTCCGCCATTTTTGTTTTACCCAAAGCCGCCCCCATTCCTTGGCTAGTCCCTCTGGGGCAGTTGTAGGTGGTTAGTAGCGAGTGAAAAACGTTTTTTGACCGTTTTCCGTAAATTTGTTTTAATGATTAATTTTTTGGTTAGTTTTGTTTTTTAAATGCATGTCTGGGAGTTAGTTGAAGTTGAAAAAAAAAATTTAGGTTGTGATTCCCCTTAAAGGCCCCCCCCACAAGCTTTAGTAAGATTTGTTTAAATTTTAAAACCCCCTTTTTTAAATTTTTTTTTGGTTAGTTCTACCTGCAGAAGAGATAGATTTTCAGATTTTCGAAAAAAAAGTTTACGTTTTTTTTTGTTTCACTGAACGATGGCCCAAAAGTCCGGGGAAAAAACCTGTTTCCTTCGGGGTTAGTCGTAAAAACACCATGAAATTCACCCCTTTCTCCCAAAAGTTGGGTTTTCTTTGCGATTCCCTTGGTAATTTTTTTAAAATTCCCCCCTTTTTGGGTTTCAAAAAGTTGTCTTTTTGGGCTAATCTTAAAACTCTCTGCCCCAAAAAAACCAATTTCGTCGTTTTTTCAACCAAAAATCTCATAAGGATCGTTAAAATTTTTTGAAAATTTAAAGGCTAAGGGAAAATTTTTTTTTTTAAAAAGATTTTGGCTTTTAAAAACCAAATGAACAATATACATATGAACAAAAAAAGTCCCTAAATAAAAAAAAAAAAAACATTTCCGAAAATATCGATCCTTTATTTTTAGATTATAGGTTTTAGAATTAAAGAGGGAGGGGGGGGAAATTTTAAAAATTTTTTTGCTTTTTAAACCCCAAAAACATATTAACAAAGTCTCGTAAAAACCCCCCCCAAAATATTTAAACAGGACTTAAAAAAATGTATGATTTTAAACGTAAAAAATTATAATTGGGGGGAAAATGGGCGAGATAAGGGCCATAAAAGTTTAGGATTAAAGAAATAAATAAAATATAAAAAAAAGGGGGGGGTGGAAAAGTCTAAAACTGTTCAAAAGGGTTTTTTGTTCTGAAATTCATCCGTAAAAAGAGAAAAAAATACACCCCGAGTTAAAAAATTTTTTTTAAAAGCAAAATTAATTTTTGGGCCCTTCCCTAAAAAATTTTTAAACCCCAAAGTAAGTCATTCATTGGTGGGGCCCCAAAACAACTTTTTGGGGGGCCCAAATTTAAAAAAATACTAAATACTAAATCTAAAAAAATTTCAACCCAAACAAACTAACCTCAACCGAAATAAAATTTTTTTCGAAATCAGACATTAAGTCTTGGGGGGGTAAGAAAGGGCCGGAAGTGGTTACCTTTTCAACCCTGATGCCGAAAATAGTGCCCCACAATTTTTTTATCCCCCCTTTTCCCCCGTGCTGGTGGGGGAAAAGCGCACTAGCACCCCCAAACCAAGATCACCCACCAAGACCAAGACCAGTACCTGGAACCCCACAAACCCCAACCTCGACCAAGACCAAGACGGGGTTTTTTAATGTACTAAAAACAACAGTCAGTCTAAAAATTTGGGTGCAAAGAAATAGCAAATGGGGCCCTGTATGGTACCGTAAATATTAAGAGGTAAAAAAAAAACACTGGAAAACACCCCTTTGGAAACAGAGAGACCTTTAAAACGCGTACTTTTTTCTTTTGTTTTTTTTTCTAATTTACGTGAAACTGAAGAAGATTTGTTTTAACTAAACACGGATAGTGTTAACAGTTTTGACGAACTGTTAAAAGGGGAAATTTGGGCGCCTCACATAAGTGGAACTGATACTGCCATGCGCTTGTGTATTGGAAATAAAACAAAAACTACTATAACTTTTAAGGTAATTTTTAATAATAAGGTAACGTTCTGTATCAAACACTGATTCTGTTGCCTTTTTCCCAAAATTGTCGCAATGGGCATACCCAACCCTCTCCATTATTTCCTTCGCAGACTGGTAAAAAGGCAGTGCGCGTTGTTCTATAACAGCTGATGGAACCCCGGGCCGGGCAACGTTAACCCGGGTCTCGCGCTGGTCTGTGGGGACCAGAGCGTACAGCTGTGGTCGTGCGCGTCTGTCATGCCCTTGGTTTTGACTACTGCGCTTTGCCCACATCATTTAAAGGTTCCCCCTGGCTGAAACGCTTTTGGGTTCGTGGTCTTGGCCCTTGAATTGGCGGTGCTAGTGCGCGTTTAGGGTAAACGCCACAGACGGCCAGACCAAGACCACCCCAAAAGACCAAGGACCAGAAACTGGTCGGGAAACAGCACGCCACAACTGGGCCCAAAACCCAAGACAGTTTTGTAATGTACAGAAACAGACAACAATCAGCCCTTTAAATGGATGTCGAAAAATAGCTTGGCCTTTTTAAGGTGTCCGTAAATATTAAAAGGTAAAAAAAAACACTGTGTACAGACAATCGCCACCGAATAGCAATGTTATTTTTTCCCTTTTTTTCCCTTCCCATATTCAATTCCCCAAAAATTATCTGATAAAAAAACCCCAAACAAAAAAGGGCCCTTTTTCCTTTTCCTCCTTTACCCAAAAACGATTCTTTGGGCCTTTTTTACAATACTGTCTATAAACTTGTTCAAAATCAAAACAATCAATCGCACACAAAAACCTCCCCTCAACTACCCGGGCGCGAGGGCCCAAAGGGAAATCCCGCGTTGTTCTATAACGTCTGGAAGTCTGGCCGAACGTCAAGTGGTCTCGGAGTTTTGGGCTGTGGGGCCAGACGTACAGCTGGGTCGTGGTCTGTCTTTTGGGGTCTGTCGTTCTTGGTCTCTAGTGCGCGTTGGTCCACATCATTTCAGGTTGTCCGGGCCCTGAAAGTTTTTGGGTCGTCGGTCTTGGTCTTAGTTTGGGGGCCGTGCAGTGCGCGTTTCCCCTTACCCTGAGCCCGTGTTTTGTGAGCTTGATTTTCTCGTGATCGTGACTATTGCTCGCGACTTGTTCCTGTGGCGCGATAACGGGCCCGGAGTCGACTCCAAACAGCCTTTGTATGAATTATTTATTTTAACCTAGATTGGGTTTTTATGTGGGTTTCAATTTTAAAAAATTTAAAAACACTGAGGGACAATCAGATTGCAGATCACGAAACGTAGTGTTATACATTTTGTAACATATAACGAAGGGAAAAAAACCAAAATCCTAATATCCTTTCAAAACCTTCCATAGTCAAAAACAAACTTCAAAAAATATTTTTATTTTTTGTTTGGTTTTTTCGACCTACTTTTTAAAAAATTTTAAAAGTCTGTTTAAAAATCTTAAAAAAAAACGGGTTCACAAATTTTCGGGGGGGTGCTTTAAAAAATTTTTTTACAGCTGAAAAAAAACTTGCCCCCCTAATATTTTGAAAAAATACACGTTTTTGTAATGTTACTCATTTTTGTTTTAAATGTACAAATTTTAAAAATTTCTAATTGCATGAAAAAGGGGGATAATAATAAAAACCCCATATTTTTTTGGTTTAAAAATTTTAAAAATTCAAAAAGATCCCCAAAAAAATCATGCAAATAATTTTTTTTACCCCCAAAAAAAACAAAAAAGGGGAAAGATTTAAAAAATTTTTTTTAGACAAGATTGAAGAGCACGGGACACTAAAAAAATTTGGGGAAAAAAAGGGGGGTGGGGGCCGAAGAAAAACCCCCTATGCATAATGAAAAAGTCCCTGCGGTGATGTAGACCCCTTATACTTTTTTCCCCCGATATATCTCTAAAAAAATACTTAAATGAAAGAAAATTTTTCAATTTTCTTTTAAAAAAATTAAAACAAAAAATATATTTCTTTAAATGTATTATTAGAAAAAAAAATTTGCTTTAAATTTTTTAAAAGGGAAAATATTGGGAAAAATTTCTGATACTAAAATTTTATCTGTTTTATGTTTTTTCGAAAAAAAATTTTTAAATTTTTACAAAAAATTTAACCCCAAAAAGAAAAAACATTTTTGCACAAATTTTTCTCTGATGTAGATATTTTTTGAAAATTTTAAAAGATAACATTGTTGCCAGTAAAAAAATTCCCTTTTTTTTAATTTTAAATTTTTTCATTTTCAATGTAAGGGGACTACATTTTAAAATATTACCTTGAGGAATAAAAAATTTTTTTTTTAAAAAAAAATTTTTTGACACCCGATAATTTTGGGTTTGGATTTTTAAAATTTTAAAAAAGGTAAAAAAATGATTAACTTTTCCCCTTTTTCATGAGAGTTTTTAGATGATTCATTTTCAAGAACAATCGGGGAGGTAATATGCAAAAAACATTTTTTTTTTTACATTTCAAAATTTTATAAATGGGAGTTAACGTATGAAAAAAAGTCAGAAAAAAGGGGGATTTTATAAAAAAATATTTTATATATATATAAAAATTTAAAAATATATATATAATATTTTTATAAATAAAAAAGGGGGTTTCCCTTTATGTAGCCAAAAAAAAAAAAAAAAACCCAAAAATTGGCAAACTCTTTATAAAATTTTTTTTTTTCCCTTTTAAAGGGGGAAAAATAATAATACTTTTCCTTTTCGGGGTTTTTATCCCCCAATATGAAAGAAAGGGTTTTTTTTAAAATTTTTTTTTTTTGAAGGGAAACGGGTTGTTTTGAACCATTGCTGGTGAGCAGGGGGCGTGTAAAAAACAGTTTTAAGGGTTTTTTTTTTTCGACTTTATGACGAAAAATAAGGCTTGAAATTTGGCCACCCAAAAAAACCCGGGGGTTTTTACCATCTCACGGGGGTTTTCCAAAAACCCCTCTGACCCATTTTTTTATTATTTCACCCCCAAATGTTTTTTTAAAGAACTTAATTTTTAAACCCCTTAAAATTTTAAGGGAAAATTTTTTTCCCCCGGGTTTTCCGGGTCCTTGGCTTCCTAATAAAAAAATTTTACATTATTTATCCCATTTCCCCCCCCAGATGATTAAAAAAAAAAATTTTATTTTCAAGATAGAAGACATTTATTTTTTAAAAAAAATAAAAAAACTCTTTTTTTTGATACACAAATGTTTTTGGGGTTTTTAAAATTTTTTTTTAATTTTAAAAAAAAAATTTTTGGGGGGGTTTTATTTTTTTTTAAAAATTTCCCACATTTTAAAAATTTTCTTCATATGACGGTATCAAATATAATTTTCCTTTTTTTTTTTGAGCAAAACATGTGAAAAAGGGGTTTTTTTTTTTTAAAAAATTTTTTCCTGTTGGATTGGATGCTATAATAATTTTTTTAATTTTTTATACAATTTATTTTTTATAAAAAAGAGCCATTCTTCCATAAGAATTAAAAAAAAAAATTTTTAAAATCATTCCCCCTTTAACTGTTGCACAGGTGAGGGGAAATGCTGTTTTCCATGAGGGGGTTTTTCATAAGCTGGGTTTAAAAAATTTTAAAACGCCCCCCCCCTTTTGGGCCCCGTTTTTCCTTTTTCTATTGTGTTTTCATTTCCCAAAAATTTTCAATAAAGGGGGAAAGGCCTTCCTGTGAGGGGGGGTTTAAAAAATAACTCCCAAAAAAAAAAAGTGACGAAACCCCAGTTAGACACAAACAAAAATTTAAAATTGGAGGTTTTGAAAAAGGTTTAAAAATGGGGGGGAAAGGGACGATTTTTTTTTTTATGTTGGGCAAGGGGGGAAGCATTTTTTTTCTGTAAAAAAAGTTTTTTTGAAGCTCTCGGGAAAATTTATAAGGGTTGATTGCGGAAAAGGGGGTTTTTTTTATTTTAAAAAAAAAATTTTTTTTAAAGCTCTATTTCCCAATGCCCCCCAAGAAAAAGTAGCGTCCCAGGGGGGAAAAATTTAAAAACCCCATTTTTTACGGCAACCACTTTACTCGGGCTGTTACGTGCTCAAAAATTAAAAATTGCGTCCCCCAGATATGAAAATTTTTTAACCCCCAGTTATTATACATGTGAAAAGAATATCAACTGTTATTAATTTAAAATTTTTTATAAATTTTTTAAATTGGTTTTTACAGGGTTAAAATCCCCAAAAATGTTAAAAATTTTTTTTTAAAAAGGGTTTTTGTTTTTTAGTTTTAAAATTTTTTTAAAAAACAAATTTTTTTTTCCCAAATTTTTTAATGGGTTTTGTTTTGGGGGAAAGGGGCCAATTTTTTTTAATTTTTAATTTTAACCTTTGGGGAAAAATTTTTTTTTTTTGGGGTTTAAAAAAATTTTTTTAAAATTTGGTTTTTAAAAAAATTTTTTAAGGGAAAATTTTTGAAATGTTTTGTTCTTACTTTTTAACTCAAAAAAAGGGGGTTTAAAGGGAAATCACCGGGGAAAAACAAAAAAAACCCCTTTTAGAGATTTTTATTGCAAAAAAGTTTTTAAAAAAAAAATATGAAATTTCCCAAAAAAACTAATAACAAAAATTTTCCCCCCTTTAAAATTTTTTTGGGGTGTGGGGAAAAATTAAAAAAATGACCCCAATAAAAAAAATTTGGGGTTTTTTCCAAATTTTTTATTGTGGGGGAAAATTTTAAAACTAAAAACCCCAAACCCTAATAAGCAAAGTTAGCTAAAGGGGGAAAAAAAAAAATTTTTTAAATTGCCCCCCTCACGTATTACATTTTAAAAAAGCAAACTTTTGAAAAGGGGTTTTAGTTTTTTTTTTAAAAATTTTTAAAAATCGAAAGGGGGTTTGGGGGGCCAAAGATTTATATGAATTTTTTAAAGGAAAATTTTTAAATTTTTTAGGTACTTAAAACCTTTTTTTAGGAACTTTTTGGTTTTGTAGCAAAGGTCATTATTCCCTTTTTTTCTGATTCAAGGGAAAAAATTCCCCTTTTAAGCCCTTTTTTTAAAGGAAAAAAATGCTGAATTTTTTATTTTTCGTACAGATTTTTAAAAAAAATTTTAAATTTTAAAAAATTTTTTCCCCCAAAGTTTTTTCAAAAATTTTTAAAAAAGGGTTTTTAAAACTTTCTTTTATCTTTGGAAAAATCCCTTTTAAAAATTTTCCCCCCTTTTAAAAATAATCCCCGGTTTTCAATCTAGAATCAAAAAAGGGTTAAAAAAAATTTTAAAACTCAAACCCCCTTATACTCCCCCACAAATTTTTTAAAAAAGAAAAAACCCTTCTTACCCCAAAAAATTTGAAAAAATTTTTGGGGGTTCCCAAAAATTTCCTTTTTGGTTTTTAAAATAACGTTAATTATTTTATTTTATTTCTGTTTCTTTTTTTTTTGGCACTTAAAACTTTTTGTGCAACATTTTCCCGGGGGTTAAAACCCCTTTTTTTTGGAACATAAAACATTTGTAAACAGACTGCTTTTTAAAAAATTTTTTTTAAACCCCTAACTTTTAAAAATTTTCTTTTTAAAAAAAAAAAAACCCACCACTTAGTAAAAAAGATTTAGTTCCTCTTTTAAAATGAAACGCCAAATATAATTAACATTGTTTTAAAATTTTAAAAACGCAATTTTTTTAAAAAAAATTTGGGCCTTTGGCATCTATGAAACGAATTTAAAAATCGTTTAAAAGCAAAAAATTAAAGTTTTTTAAAAATTTTTTAAACCTTGTTAACCCCTACTCTTATTTTAATGAGACCCCCATGAATGGTAAAAACTATTCCATATTGCCCATTTTTGGGGGGTTTTTTTGGGGACCTGCAAATCTAACATGCGGAAACAGGGGGGAGGGGTTCGTTTTTGTTTTTTTAAATTTTAATTGTGGAAATTTTTTTCCCCCCTTCCCTGGTTTTGACCCTCAGGGGATGTTCATACGCCCAAAACCTGTCCCTTTTTTAAAATTTTTGATGTTTTTTAACGCCATATTTTTTATTTTTTAAAAAAAATGCCCCTTCCCATCCCCAAACGTTGCTTTTTTGTGTTTGACCGAAAAAGGGGAAAAAGTATACCTACCCAAAAAAAAATAAAAAGTTTCATTTTTTTATATGTAACTCGTTACAATAATGTATAGCAAAATAGTGTTTTTTTTTTTTGGGGGTTTTTCCCCTTTACTCTGTCCTAAAGATTTCAGTACGCGATAAGAAACCCCCGGGAAAAATTTAGTGGCCAGGTGAATACCGAGTTTTCCAACTTATAGGGTTTCGATTACATTTTTTAAAAATTCATCTGCCCAACACAGGACTCCCGGGGGATTTTTGGGGTTTTTGGGGACACCCGCTCCATGTATCCCCCAAATGCCTCTCCCTTTGACCCAACCCCCCCTTTTGGGGAGAGTCCCTTTTACCAAAAATTTGCAAAAAAAACCCCCCAATTTTTAAATCATTATTATCTCTAAATAGGTTTATTAACAATATTTTTTTAAATTTAAATTTTTTTTTAAAAAATTTAAAAAAATTTTTAATTTATTGGGGGGTTTTTTACTATATTTTTGTATTTTTTTAAAATATATAAAAAATTAAAATTGTAAAAATAAATAAAAAAAAAAATAGTAAAAAGATATAGTAAAAAAAAAAAAACCTTTTTTTTAAAATTATTAAAATCAGTTTTTTTTTTTAAAAAAAATTTTTTCAAAAACCTGATTTAGAGATAATGAAAAAAATTTAAAAAAAGGGGAGTATTAAAAAAATTTTTAAAAAATATAATATATATATTGTATTTGAAAAAATTTATAATATATAAAAATAAATATAAATTATATATTTTTTATATCTACTAAAATTTCGGGAGTTTAAATTATTCTTTTTAAACTCAAAATCGGGGTTTTTGAACAATTTTTAAAAAAAAAATAAAATCTGATTGTAAAAATAAAAAAAAAAAAGTTAATAAACTATATCTTTTTAAAATATATTTTTTTTTATTTTTTTTTAAAAATATATTATTTATAAAATTTTTATATATATATATATAAAAAAAAAAATTTTAAAAAAATATATTTTTAAACATAAAATTTAAAAATAATCTTTTTATTTTTTACAACCAGTTTTAAAATTTTAAAAGAAAATTTTTTTAAAATTTAAAACCCGTTTTTGGGGGAAAAAATTTTAATGATTTACATTGCAGTATTGTAGCAGAATTGGGGGAAAAGGCACTCAACAAGTGAGAGGTTGGGTCAAAGAAAGGGGAAGGGGCCCTTTTTTTGGAGCGGGGTACAGATAAAAAACCCCGGGCAGCCCCCGTTTTGGGGCAGTTTGAATTAAATACTCTACTCCGAAAACCCTATAAGAGGGGGAAAAACCGGTTTTTCCCCTTTTGGGCCCCCCTTCCCCCCAAATTAAAACCCTTGATTTCTCTATCTCGTACAAAAAAATTTTATTTTAAAAAATTTTTCATACGTTTTTTGGGGGTTTTTTTAGCTTTGGGGGGCCCCAAAAAACTCCTACTGTAACCCCGCCCTTTTCCAAAAAAATTAAAGTCAATGTTTTTAATTTTTTGGAAAAAAAAAAACTTTTTTGTAATTTGAAAAATTTTTAAAATTATCCTTTTATATAAAATATATATTTTTTAAAAAATTTTTTATATATATAATAAAGGATATATAAGGGGCAGATAAAAAAATTTAAAAAAAAGGGAAAGAGCAATTTTTAAAAAAATAAAAATATTTAAATAATTTAAATTTAAAAAAATGAAAAATTTAAAAAAAACAAAAAAAAACAATACCCCAAATTTTTTAGTGTTTAAAAAAAATCATTTAAAAGGGTTTTTTTTTTTAATATTTTTTTAAATTTAAAAAATTTTTAATTTTTTTTTTTGGGAAAATAGTAAATTTAAAATTTTTCCAAAGGGGGTTTTTTAATTTCTTGTGACATTTTTAAAGATGGGCAAATTTTCAAAGGGGCCTATATTTCTTTTTTATTTTGGGGCTGATAACAAAATATGCTCCCCAAAAATTTTAAAAAAATTCAATGGGGTTTTGAATTGGGGTTTTTAATTTTGCCTATGATTGTGGTTTTAAAAAAAAAAAGGTTTTCCAAAGAAACATTTTTTTAACAATTTTTAAAAGTTTTAAAAAAATAAAAGGGAAAATTTCTGGTTTTAAAAAATTTTTTTTAATTTTAAAAATTTCTCCTAATCTTCGCATAATACTAAAAAAAGGTTTACAATTAACCGGAAAGTGGATGCTTTTTTGATCAGGTGGGATTCCAAAAGCCTAGAAATTTTACACATCTTTTATAGGTTATCACTGACGGGATAACAAGGGCTAAATTTGATATACCTAACTCCCATTTTAAATAGGGATAAATCATTTATATAAAACCGTAAGAGTTTTCAATAAAATGCTCCCAGCCCTTTGATTTGGGAAAAATTGGATGCATACCCCGGGAAAAACTGTTACAAAGAAATTAAAAATCCTGGGCAGATTTTTGTTTATTCAAAACATATTTTTTTGAAAAAAAAATTTAAAAATTTAAAAATACTTATAGGAATCCGAGTTTGATAGGTTAACTAATTGGCAATATGTAGGTTGTTTTAACTTTCTTTAAAATCAGCAAGTTTACGGCCACGATTAAAAATTTTGGGATGTATTTTTTCCTATATCACTTTCAAACAGGCTATTGCTACAAACTGCAACGTCGGGGTCTTGGAAAATGCCCAAAAATTTTGCAATTAACTTGATTTTTAGACTAAAATTGGCGCAAACCAAAATATATGGAGGTTCCCTTTAGGCAACCTATTTTACTGTGTACAAAAAAAGGAAAAATACAGGAGCTCTAGGGGTTTATAAAGAAATTGTGAGGCTCTATGGTGGAAATAGTCAGTGTAGTACTGCTTTCCCAAACAGGTCCTGCCACAGAGGGTGACTTCCTTTGCAACAAAATAAAGGCGAAATTTGATACTGAAAATTTTTTTTAGCGAATTCCCAAATCTATAAAATCCAGCGACGTGCGGGAAAACCAATCCTATGAAAAATACTGGGAGCGGACCCCATCAAAAGATTTTGGTTACTTTAGATGTTTGGGGAGAGATTAGAAAATAGAATATTCATCCCGAATAGGACTTTTGATTCGGTCTTTGTATTTAAGTCAGGTAATATGGCCTTGGATTTAAGATAATTCCATATAGGCGAGGGACCATGTAGGTAAAACTTAATGTGTTTTTTTCGGACATGGTTTTATGGTTTCCAATTTTTGCATTTTTTTTTCCCTGTCAGGGCTTTGAAATACGACATTCTTCTTACGAATTTTTTTGACCAGGAAAGATAATTACTTCAGTATTTTACCTTTTTGAAATTTTTCCCAGGCATTAAATTGTAAAATTCACGGGGATATATTGACGTACTCACGTAAAAATATTTTCAATGTTAAATAACTTGAGAAAAAATTTTAAATTAACCAAAATTTTATGGTATTTAAAATTAGTTTTATTTTATAATAATTTAACTGTACTGTTCTATTTTATAGATTTTCTTTGGTGCCAGAACTTGGTTAAACAATATAGATTTACAAGGGTAGGCTTGCAGATTAGATAATTTTAATTAATTATTTCATGGTTTTTTTGTGTATTTGCAGCATTGGATATCAAAAATCTCCCCTACTGTAACTTCCTGCAAAACAAAAAAGTCAATGTTTTTAATTCTTGGCAAACAAAAGTTTCTGTAATTGTTTGTAACGCGTTTTTAAAAAAATTAAAACATTCCGTATAATGGGTAGTCGTTCAGGTTCAATTTAAAAATTAATGATATTAATAAGGAAAAGAACGCTAGAAAACATAACAGGTTAAAAAATAAAAAACGAAATGAAAAATCTTTTTCCTGAAAAATTTTTTTGAAATCTTAGATGTTTTTCATGGGAAAATGTTAACTTTCAGCTAAGCCAATGCCGTACTCATTCTTTAAAAGTTTTGAAGAATTTATTTGACCAGAACAATTCAAAAATTGAAGGGTGAAAGCAAGAACAAACATTTTGTACTTAAACGGGCTTAAGGATAAACTTTGTCTAAAATAGCTTAACTAGAGCGGGCCTTTTAACTCGCAAAAATAACAATTCAACATTAAAGTACTTTTTTCTTGTTTCCATTCTAAAAGTAAAAGTATTAAAAGAAACACATTACTTTTTACGTCTTCATCATTCTGAAGGCTATGCAGGAAGTGATTATTTTGGTACTTTACTCAAAAAACGTTATTTTTTTAAGTACCAACAATGTGTTAATGTATTAAAAGGTATGATTTTAAAATCTATTACTTTCGAAAATATCTCCCATTACACTTAAATTTAAAACAATCCAACTAAACTGAACACAGGTTTAGTAAATTTGACCTTAGTGCCTAGGAAAGTTGAATAGTGGGTCTTTGAGGATATTTAAAATATGAATATTATATTGGTAGGTATTAGGATTTTTTTAATTTTTAGGGCGCTTAATCTTTTAAAATATTCTGCAAGGCCTAAGTTGACGGAACGTTAACCCTTTTGGAACATGCTTTTGGGGGAAAAAAACTCCAATGGTTGGGGGACAGCTAATCCTCCAGCTCACGTTAGCATTTTTGTAGTAAGCAGTTTAGAGAAATAAATTCTTGTACATAACTTGGCAGGTTTTAAGAGCTAGTGTAAACTGAGAAGATTAGGCAGTCATTTCTGGGTAGTGAATTTTGCTTCAGGGGGTTTCCCCTCAACTTAAGGTCAAGTAACACCTCTCCTCTGCTCTTTGTAGGGGGTAATACCGCTCTGTAGAAATACTGAAGTTAACAGTTACAGATCATTCTTATTTCTCAATGGGATTTTAAGGTATTAACGCTTGAAATAAAGCTGCTCATAGCCTTAGCTTAAAATGACCATCGAAAACCATTTACTGACAATGTACTGAAGATTTTTTATTATTAGAACTTAGACCTCACTACGAATATTGTAACACTCGTTTGGTCTCCCCATCAGCTATATATCAAGTTAAGAAAGTGAAAATATTCAGATGATGCCACTGGTGGTTTTAAGCGACTTAGACGTACATTGTCTTGATGTGTCTTATAAGCTAGTGGCACAACGCCCTCAAACCTGAAAATATTAAAGTCTGTTACAATCAAAAGAAAATGGCAAAATTATCAAAAGAGACAGTGACTTTTATACAACACTAGCACTTTCTCTCGGCTTCGTACTCAATTTCCCTGCTACAATTTATGTATTTGATAGAATAGCTCTAACGATTTGAATAAACTTGAGTATTTTAGACCACTGTGATCGAATTCTAAATGCAAACTCTTAGCTTTCGCAGAGAAGATATTTATGATACAATGAAAAAAGTCCAGTAAATATTTAAAATGCATGTAGGCATATATCGCCATTATTATATACTCGTACATCTGTAATCATTATTCCTTAGAGGAGTCCATAATAACAATTTCCACAAATAATAAATACATACTTTTGCTGTTTTACAGACCATTTAAGTTCTGTACATCTTACAATTGATTGTTGCAATATAAACATATATTTTAAAATCAACCATCATCCTACGTTTCATCTTATATGTTTAGACCTCTGTTTGTCTAGCTTTTAAAATGATTTTATTCGCGATTTCATCGATACAATTTTTTAGAATTAAAACTATTTTTATGGATTTCCAATTGTAAATAATCAATTTATTAAATGTTGTAACATTTAATGAAATGATTTTTATTATTTTACTCTGTGATGTGCTGCTTGTTCTCTCAGAAGTTTGTTAAAAAATGTAACACTAATTATAGGTTACTGTTACTCTATAAAAGAGTGATTGCTTTTATAAAACATTATTTGGAAGAAATTATACATTAATTTACATACTGTACATATGTATGTAACTGTTTTCGAGGTAATGTTTGGCCAGGTACCAAACCTACGTGGAATGAGGAAAGACATGAACCTTTAATCCGTTCTTATTTACTAAT
>NW_025778687.1:0-70140 GCF_021130785.1 Homalodisca vitripennis
CCAATCATATTTGTAAGAAACTTAATAAAAAGCAACTGCATTTACTATGTTTTAAACACACATATTTTTTTATTTACTCATTTTTATCAATTTTTATAATTTAACCCTTTTATATTCCTACAAGTGGTAAGCCACAGCCTTGATAATAGTGTCATCAAACATATCTGCAGCAGTCCTAGCCTGAGACTGTGGATCAGAGAGCTGTTTACAAGTTGTCTTGATCGGAATAACTTGTTAAAAAAAAAATGACATGCTTTAGTAAACTTCCTGGCGATCTACACAATTTTCATTGATAACACATTTCGTACCTATGCACACTATTCCTACGACTATCTTCTCTAAGATGTTGTTCTACGCTGTTGACGATACAAAAACTTTGTGTATGATTTTTATGTAAACGCCTGGCCAGTGTGAGGTGAAGTGCATCTCAGATGCCGCTTCAGAGTTTTTAGATAAAGACAAAAGTGAGCTATTTATTGGATGATATCTGATGATGATAATTTATACCAATTGTAATGTCAGAAAGGGTACTAAACATACAGCGATTTATTACATATTTATAAGGTCTTACTATTATCTGTTAATTTAACAAGATTGGTACAAAATGCCTCAATCAAAAATATAATTTCGAAAGAGTCATGCGCCAGTGGCACTGGAGAAATACTACCAAATAACTGTAATTTCTAAACCAGTTACAGGACTGATTAATCCCACGACCACATTGCGCAGTAATCGTCACCAAATACAGAAATTAAATTATATTCTTCAGCACTGTACGGACTTGGCCTGAGTTTCATTCTACTTGTATTTACAAAATAAAACATTTCTCACCATAACCCTTACATCGGGGTTCCTAGTAAAGTTGTGTTGTAAAATACATTGTTACGGTTTTTTTTTAAAGGATGAGAATTATAAACTTCTTTTATTAATGTTGGTACTGAAATCCAAACATAAAAATGTATCTCCTCTGAAGATGCCCGTCTGGGGCAAGTCATACTTTCGAGGCCGTTAACGGGTAGTGGCGGACCCCGAGGTACCCTAGCTAATGCTCCAGATCCCTTCTCTTCTTGTTCTGGAGGCCTATGGCTCGGCACACTTTTCTATGTGTCAGCCTATCTCTCTTCTTCACTTCTCTTCCTAATCTGAGGTAAAGTTTTCCCTCCAACTCTTTCGATTTAGGTTTCCCCTTTCCATTTCTCCCACCTATGGGGCCAAAGTCCACGGGTTGTGGTACATGCGTAGGCACCAGGGCTGAATGGACTGGCGGCAAACCAGTCTTTACTATGCGGACTCTGGACACCGGCGACCCTCCAGTTTAAAAGCAGCTTACCCAGGCATGCGGGGCTCTGTCTGGGTCGACCTTCCATTCCCTAGCTTCTCGTAGGGAACAACATGAAAAGAAACAGAAACAAAAACCAAAACCAACCAACCCTTGAAACAGTTTCCTGAAGCTGTTTCTAACCTACCTCTTCCTGCTGAGGTAGCTCCTGAAGCTACCTCGCACATACCACCACCTGGCAACACAACTCAAGAGGTTGTTATGCCAACATTCCCTACCTTCTCCTCAACAAAGTGCCTTAGGAACACAGGAGGTTCCATTGCACACTGAAGCTCCCATACATGGCAAGGCTTTATCTGAGGAAGGCAGTACAAGCGCTGAGGAAGCAAAATCCCTTCAAGATATAGAAGATCAGCTCCTCAACAGCCCAAGCACTCCCATGTCTACAGGTACGCTGGATGATGCCACAGAGCAACTCGGCAACCTCAGAATGAAGAGGCCCAATCTCACCACTGCTCAAAGAAGAGAAGCACTAAAGGCTAAACTTCTCGAAAAGGGTGAAGCTTTTGACCCTTCCAAGTGGAGGAGGGGGAAAAAGAAGAAGAAAAAGAACCCAGAACGGCAGGAGGTCTCAACTCCGGGCCCAACTGCGGGTACCAAGGCGGGGGAGGGGTCGGCCAAACGCCCCAGAGGCACCTTGGTCACCCCGCCCTCCGCTGAGGGACCCGCAAAGAAGGCTAGGAGGGAAACCCAAAAGCCCGAAGCCCACGATCCCGAGGCCTCTGGTAGCACACCCAAGGCTACCTATAGAGAGGTCGCTGCGATCAAAATGGCCATAGCCCTCGAAGGCTACCCGGAAGCGAAGCTTAGTGCAGAGCAAGGAGAAGCATCGAGGACGCAAATTATGGAAGAAAATCCAACCCCTGGAGGATGGTTCCGTTCCATCGGTTTGCGGGCACCTACCTAGAGAAAGGTGTTTTAAATTGCTTCCTGCATCAAACGAGCACACCAAATACGTTGGCTGGAAGAAGTTATTCAAAGAAATAAAACCTCTGGGAGATGACATCTCTCTGAGAGTGGGTCTGCGTAAGGACATCTTGAGGTCCACTAGGGTGTTTTTCAGAGCTCACCCGAAGCTTCTGAAGAAGACACCTGAAAAGGTACTTGAAATGTTCAATAAGCAGAACCCCAACCTAAATGTAAACGAGTGGAAAATCCTTCCATCCAAAGCCAGATCCGAAAGGTTACGGATTCGTCTGCTTCCTGGACGAGGTCTGCTACAAGGCTGTGAAGGCTTCCAACTGTAGAGCCAACTTAGGACTCTGGCAGGTCTCAATTGTCTCCTCGACAGTCAAGGACAATGCCACGAGTTCTACAAATTCAACCTCCAGCACAGTAGGGCTGCCTCGGCAGCCTTCTGCCAGTTCTTCCTCCAGGAGGGATTTGATCCTGGCATTGATTCAAGAACCATGGCTTCACCAAGGGAGAGTGGCGGGCCTAAATGAAACCAAAGGTAAGTTAATTTACTGTACCTCTCTAAGGAATGTCAGAACCTGCATCCTGTTGAAGAGAGGCTTGGATTTTCTAACCCTCAACGAATTCTGCTCCAGAGATCTAACTGTGGGCACACTAACCTGGAAAGAATGGAGGCATAGTGCAGAGCACAATTGTAGGCTCCGTATACTTGCCATATGATGCCAGGGAACTCCCTCCATCAAGAGACCTAGAGCTCCTGGTGGAAGAAGCACAAGCCAGACGTCAACAACTTCTTCTAGGTTGTGACGCCAACACCCATCACTCTGCTGGATGGGGCAGCACCAACACTAACCCCAGAGGTGAGGCACTTTTACAATTTCTTCTAAGTAGGGACCTATTTATAATGTAATAAAGGTAACCAGCCCTACGTTCGTAACACGAATTAGACAAGAAGTTATTGACATTACAATCTGCACACAAGGTATACTTGGAATGGTTGATAAGTGGCACATAAGCGAAGAGGCCTCATTATCGGATCACAGGTATATCCGCTTTAACTTGCAAGATGAGGCTGCAGAGGTCCTCTATCGCAATCCCAGGAGGACTGACTGGTTGGGATATAAGTCTGACCTTCAGTCACAGTTGGGATCGGTAGGCGGGAAGGGTGCGATGCTTCACAGACATAGATCAGATAGCTTCTGACCTGCAGAATGCTATAATCAATAGCTTCCATGACAATTGCCCATTGCGACGGGGAAGAGTCGAACCAATACTAAGTGGTGGACTGCGGACCTCGCTCGCAAAAGGGCTAATGTCAGGAAGCTGTACAATCAATGCAAAAGGAGCCGTATCTGGGAGTCCTATCATAGAGCTCTAACAGAATACAGCCTAGCAATTAAAAAAGCAAAACAAAGTTCCTGGAGGCAGTTTACACAGAAGGTAAATGAGTTAAGCGCGGCAGCTAGACTGCAACGTTTACTAGCCTCAAGTCCAACCGGTCACTTGGGATCTTTAAGGTCCCAGGGAGGTCAACACACTTTCCGGGTCTAGTGATAGCCTCAAACTTCTCCTTGAGACTCACTTCCCTGATTGTATCTTTGAGAATGACGACACTGGAACGTCTGGTAACCATGAGGCAGGCTCACGGCCAAGAGCTTATCGTGGTAGCTGGGCCATTGCCAGAAGGATTGTCACTCTCTCTAAAGCCAAATGGGCAATTTCTAAATTTGCCCCTTTCAAAATCTGCAGGAGGGGATGGAATCTTTCCGGCCCTGCTTCAACAAGGGCCGGAGAATTTCCTTACCCTTCTATGTGAACTATTCAGGGCGAGCCTAGCTTATGGGTACATACCACAAGTCTGGCGTCTCAACAGGGTGGTCTTCATCCCTAAAAAAGGGAGAGCGGACTACTCTGTCCCTAAATCTTTTCGTCCCATCAGTTTATCTTCGTTTCTACTGAAAACATTAGAAAGACTGGTGGAGAGGCACCTGAGAAAGGGAGTTCTCTCAGACACTCCCCTTCATCGCAAACCAACATGCATACCAGCAAGGCAAATCCTGTGAATCAGCACTGCAACCCAACTAGTCAGTAGGATTGAGGATAGCCTGTCCGCCAAGGAATTGGCATTGTGCACCGTTCATAGACATTGAAGGAGCTTTTGGACAATGCCAAATTCACTGCAATGGTAAGTGGAGCACAGCGACGTGGCCTCGAGCCAGCCCTGTGCCGGTGGCTTAGGGCCATGCTGTGCTCCAGACGGATCAGGGCCGATCTCAATGAAGAATCGCTTGTGATCGCACCCACAGGGGGATGTCCTCAAGGAGGCATCCTGTCACCTCTACTGTGGAATCTAGTAGTAGATGGTCTACTTGAGGACCTTACTAATAATGGAATCTATGTCCAAGGATATGCAGACGACATAGTCCTTATGGTACAGGGAAAATATACAAATGTTGTTGTTGATATCATGAATACCAACCTTCAACATGTACACAACTGGTGTCAGGGAGAGGGACTGAAAGTAAATCCCTCTAAGACAGTAGTTGTACCATTCACTAGGAAAAAGAACCTAGAGTCTCTTTCTAGGCTGAAACTCGCATCCACTCAGCTTGAGTGGTCAAAGACAGTCAAATATTTAGGACTGACTCCAGACCATAAGCTTACGTGGAATGATCATCTTAATAATATCCTGCACAAAGCAAAGTGGGCGCTCATGACGTCCAGGAGACTTGCAGGAATCTCATGGGGCGTAAAACCCCATATAGCACTATGGCTCTACAAAGCAGTTGTAAGGCCTCAAATCACTTATGGTTCATTAGTCTTGGTGGACAAAGGTGAATCAGGTAACTGCCAAAGCCAAGCTTGAAAGCTTACAAAGGCTTGGCACAATCTTTGTAACCGGAGCATTCAGGAGCAGTCCCTCAGCGACCCTCGAGGTGGCTTTAGGACTTCTACCTCTTGATGTCCATATAAAAGCTGAAGCGCGTAAGTCAGCTTATCGGCTGATGGTTGCAGGCTGCTGGAGGAATGGCGCGTCTAACACGAGCCATGGCGCCATCACTGAAGCTGTAAACCCAAGCGCTATTCTCGAAATGGTCTCCGACATAATGAGAACGGAGTAGTTCGTATTCAATAAGCCATTCTCTGTTGACTTCTACTCCAGAGATGAGTGGAAATCGCAAGATAACATCCCAACAATAAGAAAGAGCTTTGTCTGGTACACGGATGGCTCGCTTATTAAGGGTAGAACTGGATATGGAGTGTTTAGGGGTTTCAATCCCCTAGAACTGCCCTTTGCGGCAGTTTGGGTCGGAACTGCTCCATATTTCAAGCCGAAATCTAATGGTATCCTAGCCTGTGCCAACCTAGGCCTCACCAGAGGGTACCAGGGGAATGAACATCTGTATAATGTCAGACAGTCAGGCAGCTCTTAAAGCTCTTGACTCCAACAGCATTGGATCCAGGCTTGTGTGGGGAGTGCTTTAACACTCTCTGCAAGCTTGGATCACGCAACTGTGTGCGTCTTGGTTGGGTACCGGGCCACACAGGCATAGGTGGCAACGAATGCGCCGACAGGCTTGCCAAAAGCGGAGCAAGCATGCCATACACTGGTCCAGGAACCGAGTTGTGGTATAAGCAAGTCAGCCGCTTACCAAAGTATAAAACAAATGGTCCAGAAGAAGACACACCGCTTGCAGAGTCACCAAGGACAAGCACTCGGCAAAAGACTTGCTTGCCGATTCCTAGACTCTGGCTTCGATTCACCAAGTTGGCTGATGGGGGCTTGGGCCAGGGATCGGGTTGTAAGCAAGTGGATATTCCTTGATCACTTGGGACCATACGGCGGCCACTTCAGGAAAACAGCCTAATCACACTCTAGGATTTAAAACGAAAATGAGGTACTCGGTAGTGTAAGATCTCTGCCAATAAGTCTGAAGAGACTGCAAAAACACATAATATGGACTGTGAGAGACCGTGGGTAGCAAGGAGAAGGGCTCCTTTTCGAGGTGATAAACAACCAGGCGACGAAACCAGATGCTCAGTAATCGGGGGAAAGGGTAAAGCTTTCTTAGCCTAATTAAGGGCACAAAGAATAGGCTTACTCCTCTAACATCAACAAGTGGGCACACAATAAGCTCAGAGCTTGGACGTGTGAGTGATCTATTGAATCCTACCCCAATATCACCAAAGCAAAAAAAAAAAAAAAAAAAAATAACCCTGGCAGTGTGTGAAGTGCATCTCAGATGCTGCCTTCAGAGTTTTTAGATAAAAAAGTGCTATTTATTGGATGATATCTGGATGATATTTATACCAATGTAGTCAGTAGGTACTAAACTACAGATTTATACATATTATAGGTCTTTATTATCTGTAATTTAACAAGATTGGTAAATGCTCCATCAAAAATATAATTTCGAAAGCATGCGCCAGTGCCTGGAGAAACTACCAAATACGTAATTTCTAACCAGTTACAGGACTGATATCTACACCATTGCCAAATGTCACCAAATACAGAAATTAATTATATCTTCAGCACTGTAACTGCCGTTTCAATTCTACTTGTTTACAAATAAACATTCTCCCAAACCCTTACATCGGGTCCAGTAAATTGTGTAAAATACATTGTTCGGTTAAAGATTATAAACTTCTTTATAATTTGATGAATCAAAATAAAATGTATCTCCTTGAAAGATGAAGATCTAATACATCGAAAGAACTGTCATTAAGGTATTTTGTGCTGCAGGGTTGGTAACAGTTTCTAAACGAAGATGGAGGTAATTTCTCTCACCCACAACGGGCGAAGAGCCAATTTGCCTTTTCTATGATTCTTGTTTATTATATTTTATATTATTGTTATCTATTCAAAAGAGAAAATAATGAACAGTGTAAAGTACATATTGTATGCCAGTAAAAACATATTATATGCAAATAATAGTTTCATTTCATCCTAATAATAATTATAAATGCGAAAGTGCCTTTGTTAGTCTGTTTTGCTCTCATGCATTAACTATTCAACCGATTGTATTGAAATTTTATTTGGACATTGCTAGGGTCCGTGGGATGAATATAGGCTTATTCTTATTTCGCAAACTTTCTGGGCTAATGCCTTACTGGTCTCTAAGGCAGCAAAAAAAATCCCATTTTGATCTTTCAGGGTTCGCCACTCAATCTAAATACTCAAATTCACGGCTAATTCACGGTTTTTCACGTTAAAAAAATTAAAATTCAAGGTCGGAAAGTTTTCATAAACAACGTTACCGGTACAAACAAAATCGTGTTGTAGAGGGGCGAAGTTGAGACGTAAACACTACAGACGCGGCAGAGCGGTAAAATACAATATAAAACTTCTTCCCCATTTGACTAACGATGTCATTGGTCGTGCAGGAATTGACGGAAACGTCTAAAAGAACGAAATAACAATAGGATCTTCGGTTACGACGCAAGCAATGAGCGGCGAGCGCCCGATTTTATGTGCGATTTGCTACATAATGAATACTAACAAGGCATATTATTTTTACAAAACATCATCATAACAGTCATACAAAGCAATGACAAAGACAAATTTCAATATAATTAGCATGCACATAGCTCATAATTTTCTTTAACTTACAAGTTTGTTGAAATCTGAAGAGAACTTCAGACACAGGTTAGACAAGATGCAGGGTGACAGGATTCGTACGTTGGCTAAGGCTAACTCGTTTGTGTCCATGAAGTACACTTGCGTGATTATTAAATTATTTTCTTGTTTAACACATTATTATTATTTCGATCAATTTCTTCCACAGGAAAATTTTCACATAATCACAGGTTCACATTTTAATTAGTACATAAGAAAAGGCAATTTTATTGAAATTAAAATAACATATAAACGTTAAATGTATAAAAATTATATACAACTTGGTTATAAGAAAAGTTATTTGGTACCAGTTTATACAAAAAAAAAATTATATTTGTACACATAAATAAAGAAATTGATAAAAATGTCTAGAAATAAAAGTGAATTACGATTTGCACTTTTTGCTAAGTTCCTGTATCTTATCGTCTAACTCAGCTGCCCTTTTCCTGGCGTCGGACAAAACCTGGAATTTTTTGTGCTTCCAATTCTTTTTTTTTCTATTGCAGCTTGCTTCCTCTCTTTCTCAGAATTAATTTTGTCTTTCATTTCTTCTCGTTGTTTTGCCAAGTGCTCCGAGTAGTGGGCGTGGGAATTTTTGGGCAGCATGAACTAATTCATTAGTGATTTCCATTGCCTCCAATCCTCCTGCTGCTGATACGCCGTCACAAACTTTTCTCAACGCGACTAAACTCTCCTCCTTCAAGTTTTCAACTATACACTGTTTGTTGACAGAGAAGCCTCTTTCAACAGAAGAATTTTCCGTGAGAAAGTGTCAGAATGAGTTGAATGAAAAGCTTTAAATCTTTATATCAATTCTCACAATAAGAATAAGATTGGAGTGCCGAGCTGGGGAAACAAATCTTTCATGTTGAGGACATGAAACCAGCTGTTGTCCGAGGATGGGGGAGTGGAGTACACGATATACCCCTCCCCTTCCACTCTCATTGACAGTAGACAACAAAGGTTATTTTTACCATAACATCGCTGCACCACATTACAATAAATGAACCTTGTATGATATATTTTTCATCTGCATGAAATGATTAATAGCGTTAACGTAGTCGTATGGAAACCCGACAAAATTATACTTGGACGACTTCCTCGATTTGTAGTTTTGTAGTAATAAAGCTTAACACTACAAAGTTACTTGACGTTTGTTGTTTCCTGGTTAGAAAAAAATGCAATAGTTTTTTTTTCCAACGTTTTTATAACATGACGTTTCATTTGTAATATTTTACTAATACATTATACAATTTAAACACACATTCACCATAAAAGATTTAAACCGTGTACACTCGTAATATCCATGCAGCTTAGGAATCATAAAAAATATTATTGATAAGGAAAACGCATATCAACTACCCGTTTAATATCTAAAGAGATGGAAAAATATAAATTGTTTTCTCAAACGACCTTACTTGGTAATTAAAACAGTTATATAGGCCTATAAAGTTATGGTCTCGCTGCGTTAATTGATATGTGTCGTGTAGGTTCTGCTTCCGTCACATTATTATACTATTTATTTACGCAAGACCCTAAATTAATTCAATTTATTGTCCACCATAAATTAAAATTTTTTATAATTATTACATTGTGTTAACAGTCATTACACACAAACGATATAGATAATCGTACTGAATAGCATTTTTCTCATTAATATTTAAATAAAATAAGGATTTAATAGAATGAAATTAAGTTAAAATGTAATTTAACCAATGGGGCCATTTCTAAATTTGCCCCTTTCAAATCTGCAGGAGGGGATGGAATCTTTCCGGGCCCTGCTTCAACAAGGGCCGGAGAATTTCCTTACCCTTCTATGGTGAACTATTCAGGGCGAGCCTAGCTTATGGGTACATACCACAAGTCTGGCGTCTCAACAGGGTGGTCTTCAATCCCTAAAAAAGGAGAGAGCGGACTACTCTGCTGTCCCTAAATCTTTTCGTCCCATCAGTTTATCTTCGTTTCTACTGAAAACATTAGAAAGACTGGTGGAGAGGCACCTGAGAAAGGGAGTTCTCTCAGACACTCCCCTTCATCGCAACCAACATGCATACCAGCAAGGCAAATCCTGTGAATCAGCACTGCACCAACTAGTCAGTAGGATTGAGGATAGCCTGTCCGCCAAGGAATTGGCATTGTGCACCTTCATAGACATTGAAGGAGCTTTTGACAATGCCAAATTCACTGCAAATGGTAAGTGGAGCACAGCGACGTGGCCTCGAGCCAGCCCTGTGCCGGTGGCTTAGGGCCATGCTGTGCTCCAGACGGATCAGGGCCGATCTCAATGAAGAATCGCTTGTGATCGCACCCACAAGGGGATGTCCTCAAGGAGGCATCCTGTCACCTTCTACTGTGAGAATCTAGTAGTAGATGGTCTACTTGAGGACCTTACTAATAATGGAATCTATGTCCAAGGATATGCAGACGACATAGTCCTTATGGTACAGGGAAAATATACAAATGTTGTTGTTGATATCATGAATACCAACCTTTCAACATGTACACAACTGGTGTCAGGGAGAGGGGACTGAAAGGTAAATCCCTCTAAGACAGTAGTTGTACCATTCACTAGGAAAAAGAACCTAGAGTCTCTTTCTAGGCTGAAACTCGCATCCACTCAGCTTGAGTGGTCAAAGACAGTCAAATATTTAGGACTGACTCCAGACCATAAGCTTACGTGGAATGATCATCTTAATAATATCCTGCACAAAGCAAAAGTGGGCGCTCATGACGTCCAGGAGACTTGCAGGAATCTCATGCGGGCGTAAAACCCCATATAGCACTATGGCTCTACAAAGCAGTTGTAAGGCCTCAAATCACTTATGGTTCATTAGTCTGGTGGACAAAGGTAATCAGGTAACTGCCAAAGCCAAGCTTGAAAGCTTACAAAGGCTTGGCACAATCTTTGTAACCGGAGCATTCAGGAGCAGTCCTCAGCGACCCTCGAGGTGGCGTTAGGACTTCTACCTCTTGATGTCCATATAAAAGCTGAAGCGCGTAAGTCAGCTTATCGGCTGATGGTTGCTGGCTGCTGGAGGAATGGCGCGTCTAACACGAGCCATGGCGCCATCACTGAAGCTGTAAATCCCAAGCGCTATTCTCGAAATGGTCTCCGACATAATGAGAACGGAGTTCGTATTCAATAAGCCATTCTCTGTTGACTTCTACTCCAGAGATGAGTGGAAATCGCAAGATAACATCCCAACAATAAGAAAGAGCTTTGTCTGGTACACGGATGGCTCGCTTATTAAGGGTAGAACTGATATGGAGTGTTTAGTCAATCCCCTAGAACTGCCCTTTGCGGCAGTTTGGGTCGGAACTGCTCCATATTTCAAGCCGAAATCTATGGTATCCTAGCCTGTGCCAACCTAGGCCTCACCAGAGGGTACCAGGGAATGAACATCTGTATATTGTCAGACAGTCAGGCAGCTCTTAAAGCTCTTGACTCCAACAGCATTGGATCCAGGCTTGTGTGGGAGTGCTTTAACACTCTCTGCAAGCTTGGATCACGCAACTGTGTGCGTCTTGGTTGGGTACCGGGCCACACAGGCATAGGTGGCAACGAATGCGCCGACAGGCTTGCCAAAAGCGGAGCAAGCATGCCATACACTGGTCCAGAACCGAGTTGTGGTATAAGCAAGT
The DNA here is from genome assembly GCF_021130785.1 of Homalodisca vitripennis. Taxonomy (NCBI): domain Eukaryota; kingdom Metazoa; phylum Arthropoda; class Insecta; order Hemiptera; family Cicadellidae; genus Homalodisca; species Homalodisca vitripennis. The sequence goes on from NW_025778687.1 coordinate 11,514, forward strand.
CAAGCCGCTTACCAAAGTATAAACAAATGGTCCAGGAAGACACACCGCTTGCAGAGTCACCAAGGACAAGCACTCGGCAAAAGACTGCTTGCCGATTCTAGCTCTGGCTTCACCAGATGGGCTGATGGGGCTGGGCAGGGGATCGGGTTAAGCAAAGTGATTCCTTGATCACTGGACACGGCCACTTCAGGGAAACACCTAAACACTCTAGGTTTACGAAATGAGGACTCGGAGTGTAGACTCTGCAATAAGTCTGAAGAGACTGCAAAACACATAATACTGGACTGTGAGAGACTGGGAGCAAGGAGAAGGGCTCTTTTCGGTGATAAACAAACCAGGCGACGAACCAGATGCTAGTATCGGGGAAAAGCTTCTTAGCCTAATTAAGGGCACAAAGATAGGCTTACCCCTCTAACATCAAAGGGGCACACAATAAGCTCAGGTTGACGTGTGAGGATCTATGAATCCACCCTCAATATCCCAAAGCAAAAAAAAAAAAAAAAAAAAAATAACCCTGGCAGTGTGTGAAGTGCATCTCAGATGCGCTTCAGAGTTTTTTAGATAAAAAAAAGTGCTATTTATTGTGGATGTGAAGATATCTGGATGATATTTATACCAATGTAGTCAGAATAGGGTACTAAACTACAGATTTATACATATTATAGGTCTTTATTATCTGTAATTTAACAAGATTGGTAAATGCTCATCAAAAATATAATTTCGAAAGCATGCCGCCAGTGGCCTGGAGAAACTACCAAATACGTAATTTCTAACCAGTTACAGGACTGATATCTACAACCATTGCCAAATGTCACCAAATACAGAAATTAATTATATCTTCCAGCACTGTAACTGCCCGTTTCATTCTACTTGTTTACAAATCTAAACATTCTCCCAAACCCTTATCATCGGGTCCAGTAAATTGTGTAAAATACATTGTTCGGTTAAAGATTATAAACTTCTTTATAAATTTGATGAATCAAAATAAAATGTATCTCCTTGAAGATGAAGATCTAATACATCGAAAGAACTGTCATTAAGGTATTTTTGTGCTGCAGGGTTGGTTAACAGTTTCTAAACGAAGATGGAGGTAATTTCTCTCACCCACAATAACGGGCGAAGAGCCAATTTTTTGCCTTTTCTATGATTCTTGTTTATATATTTTATATTATTGTTATCTATTCAAAAGAGAAAATAATGAACAGTGTAAAGTACATATTGTATTGCCAGTAAAAACATATTATATGCAAATAATAGTTTTCATTTCATCCTAATAATATTATAAATGCGAAAGTGCCTTTGTTAGTCTGTTTTGCTCTCATGCATTAACTATTCAACCGATTAGTATTGAAATTTTATTTGGACATTGCTAGGGTCCGTGGATGAATATAGGCTTATTCTTATTTCGCAAACTTTCTGGGCTATGCCTTACTGGTCTCTAAGGCAGCAAAAAAAATCCCATTTTGATCTTTCAGGGTTCCCACTCAATCTAAATACTCAAATTCACGGCTAATTCACGGTTTTCACGGTTTAAAAAAATTAAAATTCAAGGTCGGAAAGTTTTCATAAACAACGTTTACCGGTACAAACAAAATCGTGTTGTAGAGGGGCGAAGTTGAGACGTAAACACTACAGACGCGGCATGAGCGGTAAAATACCAATATAAAACTTCTTTCTTCCCATTTGACTAACGATGTCATTGGTCGTGCAGGAATTGACGGAAACGTCTAAAAGAACGAAATAACAATAGGCTTCGGTTACGACGCAAGCAATGAGCGGCGAGCGCCCGATTTTATGTGCGATTTGCTACATAATGAATATATAACAAGGCATATTATTTTTACAAAACATCATCATAACAGTCATCAAAGCAATGACAAAGACAAATTTCAATATAATTAGCATGCACATAGCTTCATAATTTTCTTTAACTTTACAAGTTTGTTGAAATCTGAAGAGAACTTCAGACACAGGTTAGACAAGATGCAGGGTGACAGGATTCGTAACGTTGGCTAAGGCTAACTCGTTTGAGTCCATGAAGTACACTTGCGTGATTATTAAATTATTTTCTTGTTTAACACATTATTATTATTTTCGATCAATTTTCTTCCACAGGAAAATTTTCACATAATCACAGGTTCACATTTTAATTAGTACATAAGAAAAGGCAATTTTATTGAAATTAAAATAACATATAAACGTTAAATGTATAAAAATTATATACAACTTGTTATAAGAAAAGTTATTTGGTACCAGTTTATATACAAAAAAAAAAATTATATTTGTACACATAAATAAAGAAATTGATAAAAATGTCTAGAATAAAAAGTGAATTACGATTTGCCACTTTTTGCTAAGTTCCTGTATCTTATCGTCTAACTCAGCTGCCCTTTTCCTGGCGTCGGACAAAACCTGGAATTTTTGATGCTTCCAATTCTTTTTTTTTCTATTGCAGCTTGCTTCCTCTCTTTCTCAGGAATTAATTTTGTCTTTCATTTCTTCTCGTTTGTTTTGCCAAGTGCTAGCCGAGTAGTGGGCGTGGGAATTTTTGGCAGCATGAACTAATTCATTAGTGATTTCCATTGCCTCCAATCCTCCTGCTGCTGATACGCCGTCACAAACTTTTCTCAACGCGACTAAACTCTCCTCCTTCAAGTTTTTCAACTATACACTGTTTGTTGACAGAGAAGCCTCTTTCAACAGAAGAATTTCCGTGAGAAAGTGTCAGAATGAGTTGAATGAAAAAGCTTTAAATCTTTATATCAATTCTCACAATAAGAATAAGATTGGATGGAGTGCCGAGCTGGGGAAACAAATCTTTCATGTTGAGACATGAAACCAGCTGTTGTCCGAGGATGGGGGAGTGGAGTAACACGATATACCCCTCCCCTTCCACTCTCATTGACAGTAGACAACAAAGGTTATTTGTTACCATAACATCGCTGCACCACATTACAATAAATGAACCTTGTATGATATATTTTTTCATCTGCATGAAATGATTAATAGCGTTAACGTAGTCGTATGGAACCCGACAAAATTATACTTGGACGACTTCCTCGATTTGTAGTTTTGTAGTAATAAAGCTTAACACTACAAAGTTACTTGACGTTTGTTGTTTCCTGGTTAGAAAAAATGCAATAGTTTTTTTTCCAACGTTTTTATAACATGACGTTTCATTTGTAATATTTTACTAATACATTATACAATTTAAACACACATTCACCATAAAAGATTTAAAACCGTGTACACTCGTAATATCCATGCAGCTTAGGAATCATAAAAAATATTATTGATAAGGAAAACGCATATCACTACCGTTTAATATCTAAAGAGATGAAAAATAAAATTGTTTTCTCAAACGACCTTACTGGTAATTAAAACAGTTATATAGGCCTATAAAGTTATGGTCTCGCTGCGTTAAATTGATATGTGTCGTGTGTAGGTTCTGCTCCGTCACATTATTATACTATTTATTTACGCAAGACCCTAAATTAATTCAATTTATTGTCCACCATAAAATTAAAATTTTTTTATAATTATTACATTGTGTTAACAGTCATTACACACAACGATATAGATATCGTACTGAATAGCATTTTTCTCATTAATATTTAAATAAAATAAGGGATTTAATAGAATGAAATTAAGTTAAAATGTAATTTAACCAATGGGCCATTTCTAAATTTGCCCCTTTCAAATCTGCAGGAGGGGATGGAATCTTTCCGGCCCTGCTTCAACAAGGGCCGGAGAATTTCCTTACCCTTCTATGTGAACTATTCAGGGCGAGCCTAGCTTATGGGTACATACCACAAGTCTGGCGTCTCAACAGGGTGGTCTTCATCCCTAAAAAAAGGGAGAGCGGACTACTCTGTCCCTAAATCTTTTCGTCCCATCAGTTTATCTTCGTTTCTACTGAAAACATTAGAAAGACTGGTGGAGAGGCACCTGAGAAAGGGAGTTCTCTCAGACACTCCCCTTCATCGCAACCAACATGCATACCAGCAAGGCAAATCCTGTGAATCAGCACTGCACCAACTAGTCAGTAGGATTGAGGATAGCCTGTCCGCCAAGGAATTGGCATTGTGCACCTTCATAGACATTGAAGGAGCTTTTGACAATGCCAAATTCACTGCAATGGTAAGTGGAGCACAGCGACGTGGCCTCGAGCCAGCCCTGTGCCGGTGGCTTAGGGCCATGCTGTGCTCCAGACGGATCAGGGCCGATCTCAATGAAGAATCGCTTGTGATCGCACCCACAAGGGGATGTCCTCAAGGAGGCATCCTGTCACCTCTACTGTGGAATCTAGTAGTAGATGGTCTACTTGAGGACCTTACTAATAATGGAATCTATGTCCAAGGATATGCAGACGACATAGTCCTTATGGTACAGGGAAAATATACAAATGTTGTTGTTGATATCATGAATACCAACCTTCAACATGTACACAACTGGTGTCAGGGAGAGGGACTGAAAGTAAATCCCTCTAAGACAGTAGTTTGTACCATTCACTAGGAAAAAGAACCTAGAGTCTCTTTCTAGGCTGAAACTCGCATCCACTCAGCTTGAGTGGTCAAAGACAGTCAAATATTTAGGACTGACTCCAGACCATAAGCTTACGTGGAATGATCATCTTAATAATATCCTGCACAAAGCAAAGTGGGCGCTCATGACGTCCAGGAGACTTGCAGGAATCTCATGGGGCGTAAAACCCCATATAGCACTATGGCTCTACAAAGCAGTTGTAAGGCCTCAAATCACTTATGGTTCATTAGTCTGGTGGACAAAGGTGAATCAGGTAACTGCCAAAGCCAAGCTTGAAAAGCTTACAAAGGCTTGGCACAATCTTTGTAACCGGAGCATTCAGGAGCAGTCCCTCAGCGACCCTCGAGGTGGCTTTAGGACTTCTACCTCTTGATGTCCATATAAAAGCTGAAGCGCGTAAGTCAGCTTATCGGCTGATGGTTGCTGGCTGCTGGAGGAATGGCGCGTCTAACACGAGCCATGGCGCCATCACTGAAGCTGTAAACCCAAGCGCTATTCTCGAAATGGTCTCCGACATAATGAGAACGGAGTTCGTATTCAATAAGCCATTCTCTGTTGACTTCTACTCCAGAGATGAGTGGAAATCGCAAGATAACATCCCAACAATAAGAAAGAGCTTTGTCTGGTACAACGGATGGCTCGCTTATTAAGGGTAAGAACTGGATATGGAGTGTTTTAGTCAATCCCCTAGAAACTGCCCTTTGCGGCAGTTTGGGTCGGAACTGCTCCATATTTCAAGCCGAAATCTATGGTATCCTAGCCTGTGCCAACCTAGGCCTCACCAGAGGGTACCAGGGAATGAACATCTGTATAATGTCAGACAGTCAGGCAGCTCTTAAAGCTCTTGACTCCAACAGCATTGGATCCAGGCTTGTGTGGGAGTGCTTTAACACTCTCTGCAAGCTTGGATCACGCAACTGTGTGCGTCTTGGTTGGGTACCGGGCCACACAGGCATAGGTGGCAACGAATGCGCCGACAGGCTTGCCAAAAGCGGAGCAAGCATGCCATACACTGGTCCAGAACCGAGTTGTGGTATAAGCAAGTCAGCCGCTTACCAAAGTATAAACAAATGGTCCAGGAAGACACACCGCTTGCAGAGTCACCAAGGACAAGCACTCGGCAAAAGACTGCTTGCCGATTCTAGCTCTGGCTTCACCAGATGGCTGATGGGGCTGGGCAGGGATCGGGTTAAGCAAGTGATTCCTTGATCACTGGACACGGCCACTTCAGGAAACACCTAAACACTCTAGGTTTACGAAATGAGGACTCGGAGTGTAGACTCTGCAATAAGTCTGAAGAGACTGCAAAACACATAATACTGGACTGTGAGAGACTGGGAGCAAGGAGAAGGGCTCTTTTCGGTGATAAACAACCAGGCGACGAACCAGATGCTAGTATCGGGGAAAAGCTTCTTAGCCTAATTAAGGGCACAAAGATAGGCTTACCCCTCTAACATCAAAGGGGCACACCCAATAAGCTCAGGTTGACGTGTGAGGATCTATGAATCCACCCCAATATCCCAAAGCAAAAAAAAAAAAAAAAAAAAAAATAACCCTGGCAGTGTGTGAAGTGCATCTCAGATGCGCTTCAGAGTTTTTAGATAAAAAAGTGCTATTTATTGGATGATATCTGGATGATATTTATACCAATGTAGTCAGTAGGTACTAAACTACAGATTTATACATATTATAGGTCTTTATTATCTGTAATTTAACAAGATTGGTAAATGCTCATCAAAAATATAATTTCGAAAGCATGCGCCAGTGGCCTGGAGAAACTACCAAATACGTAATTTCTAACCAGTTACAGGACTGATATCTACACCATTGCCAAATGTCACCAAATACAGAAATTAATTATATCTTCAGCACTGTAACTGCCGTTTCATTCTACTTGTTTACAAATAAACATTCTCCCAAACCCTTACATCGGGTCCAGTAAATTGTGTAAAATACATTGTTTCGGTTAAAGAATTATAAACTTCTTTATAATTTGATGAATCAAAAATAAAATGTATCTCCTTGAAGATGAAGATCTAATACATCGAAAGAACTGTCATTAAGGTATTTTGTGCTCTGCAGGGTTGGTAACAGTTTTCTAAACGAAGATGGAGGTAATTTCTCTCACCCACAACGGGCGAAGAGCCAATTTGCCTTTTCTATGATTCTTGTTTATATATTTTATATTATTGTTATCTATTCAAAAGAGAAAATAATGAACAGTGTAAAGTACATATTGTATGCCAGTAAAAACATATTATATGCAAATAATAGTTTCATTTCATCCTAATAATATTATAAATGCGAAAGTGCCTTTGTTAGTCTGTTTTGCTCTCATGCATTAACTATTCAACCGATTGTATTGAAATTTTATTTGGACATTGCTAGGGTCCGTGGGATGAATATAGGCTTATTCTTATTTCGCAAACTTTCTGGGCTATGCCTTACTGGTCTCTAAGGCAGCAAAAAAATCCCATTTTGATCTTTCAGGGTTCCCACTCAATCTAAATACTCAAATTCACGGCTAATTCACGGTTTTCACGGTTAAAAAAATTAAAAATTCAAGGTCGGAAAGTTTTCATAAACAACGTTACCGTACATAGAAACAAAATCGGTGTTGTAGAGGGGCGAAGTTGAGACGTAAACACTACAGACGCGGCAGAGCGGTAAAATACAATATAAAACTTCTTCCATTTGACTAACGATGTCATTGGTCGTGCAGGAATTGACGGAAACGTCTAAAAGAACGAAATAACAATAGGCTTCGGTTACGACGCAAGCAATGAGCGGCGAGCGCCCGATTTTATGTGCGATTTGCTACATAATGAATATAACAAGGCATATTATTTTTACAAAACATCATCATAACAGTCATCAAAGCAATGACAAAGACAAATTTCAATATAATTAGCATGCACATAGCTCATAATTTTCTTTAACTTACAAGTTTGTTGAAATCTGAAGAGAACTTCAGACACAGGTTAGACAAGATGCAGGGTGACAGGATTCGTACGTTGGCTAAGGCTAACTCGTTTGAGTCCATGAAGTACACTTGCGTGATTATTAAATTATTTTCTTGTTTAACACATTATTATTATTTCGATCAATTTCTTCCACAGGAAAATTTTCACATAATCACAGGTTCACATTTTAATTAGTACATAAGAAAAGGCAATTTTATTGAAATTAAAATAACATATAAACGTTAAATGTATAAAAATTATATACAACTTGTTATAAAGAAAAGTTATTTGGTACCAGTTTATACAAAAAAAAAATTATATTTGTACACATAAATAAAGAAATTGATAAAAATGTCTAGAATAAAAGTGAATTACGATTTGCACTTTTTGCTAAGTTCCTGTATCTTATCGTCTAACTCAGCTGCCCTTTTCCTGGCGTCGGACAAAACCTGGAATTTTTGTGCTTCCAATTCTTTTTTTTCTATTGCAGCTTGCTTCCTCTCTTTCTCAGAATTAATTTTGTCTTTCATTTCTTCTCGTTGTTTTGCCAAGTGCTCCGAGTAGTGGGCGTGGGAATTTTTGGCAGCATGAACTAATTCATTAGTGATTTCCATTGCCTCCAATCCTCCTGCTGCTGATACGCCGTCACAAACTTTTCTCAACGCGACTAAACTCTCCTCCTTCAAGTTTTCAACTATACACTGTTTGTTGACAGAGAAGCCTCTTTCAACAGAAGAATTTCCGTGAGAAAGTGTCAGAATGAGTTGAATGAAAAGCTTTAAATCTTTATATCAATTCTCACAATAAGAATAAGATTGGAGTGCCGAGCTGGGGAAACAAATCTTTCATGTTGAGACATGAAACCAGCTGTTGTCCGAGGATGGGGGAGTGGAGTACACGATATACCCCTCCCCTTCCACTCTCATTGACAGTAGACAACAAAGGTTATTTTTACCATAACATCGCTGCACCACATTACAATAAATGAACCTTGTACGATATATTTTTCATCTGCATGAAATGATTAATAGCGTTAACGTAGTCGTATGGAACCCGACAAAATTATACTTGGACGACTTCCTCGATTTGTAGTTTTGTAGTAATAAAGCTTAACACTACAAAGTTACTTGACGTTTGTTGTTTCCTGGTTAGAAAAAATGCAATAGTTTTTTTTCCAACGTTTTTATAACATGACGTTTCATTTGTAATATTTTACTAATACATTATACAATTTAAACACACATTCACCATAAAAGATTTAAACCGTGTACACTCGTAATATCCATGCAGCTTAGGAATCATAAAAAATATTATTGATAAGGAAAACGCATATCACTACCGTTTAATATCTAAAGAGATGAAAAATAAAATTGTTTTCTCAAACGACCTTACTGGTAATTAAAACAGTTATATAGGCCTATAAAGTTATGGTCTCGCTGCGTTAATTGATATGTGTCGTGTAGGTTCTGCTCCGTCACATTATTATACTATTTATTTACGCAAGACCCTAAATTAATTCAATTTATTGTCCACCATAAATTAAAATTTTTTTATAATTATTACATTGTGTTAACAGTCATTACACACAACGATATAGATATCGTACTGAATAGCATTTTTTCTCATTAATATTTAAATAAAATAAGGGATTTAATAGAATGAAAATTAAGTTAAAATGTAATTTAAATTCCTTACATTAGATTAAGGATTTGTATACTTTTTTTATTTTATGAAAACAATAATAGGACTATATCTGATACAATAAAACTCCAATACGAAAAGTGTTTACATTAAACGACAATCTATCAAGTAATTAAATTGTGTTATTAATCTCGCGTTCAATCCGAGAATGCCTTGTTTACAGCCGCGTAGCGTAGCCAAGGCCCGGAAACCTGGCGACAGACAAAGACAGGCCTCACGTGATTTGAACCGGAAGCGTCATCTCCCACCGGCCCTTCCTTTTCCTCATTTGTTTATAAACCATATTATCAGTAAAATCGCTCAGATAGCAGCACCTGTCAAACTTCGTGGTCTATCCCCTACATTGCGTGCTACTTTTTACTTTGCAATAGCGAAGGTCAACTTTCCCCATATGATCGTCTGACGACGACCCGTGTTGATTTTATTTATTCAAAAGTTGTAGAGATTTTCACGGTATGTAAACAAAATTCACGGCTTATTTAAGGTTTTTTCACGGTGAACGAAATTCACGGCTTATTCCCGGTTTCACGGTTTTCACGGTCGGGTGGGGACCCTGTCTTTAGAGTTGTATAATATGAATTGAAAGAGCCTTATAACAACATATTCCACATGTATTTTTATTCACAGATATTTGTTCAAACAAAATATACTATAGAAAAAAACTAATACATCTTTTTATTAGTTATTTAAAAAAAACTATACAATTTTTTAGTGAAAATGTCAACAAGCACTCTGTTAGATATTATGTTATATTTCATTTATTACTCACAGTATTTTAATTTTCTACTTATTTTCAATTACCTAATTAGTTTCTTACATGGAATATATTTCCTATAAAAACATAAAAATCTACTATAGGCTCTAAATTTGTAGCTTGTTTTTGGGGTTTTCACTAAAAGTATGCGTTTTTTTATTATTTTTTTGCCTGCAAATAATTACATCCTTATAGGTATGGTTCCCTATATTATTAATTTCTAATAGTATATTCTTTTTACAATATAACAATATTTTTTAATTTTACACTTACTTACTCTAAGCTATAGAAAAAATACTTTGCCTATTACAATTTTTGTAACATTCGTTTTTATACAAAACGTATTGCAGAAATTCTAATTTTATCTATACCAAGAAACTAAGCACACACCCTTTTTCTGCATAGAATTTTTCACATTTTGGCTGTTTGAAATTTTTAACAAGCTTTTTGTACTGCCAAAAAGGGGTTAAGGTTAAAAGTTTTTTACCAGCTCAAACCAAACTCAAACAACACTGTAACGACTTCTAACTTTATCATGTTTAAGTTTGTAATATTGCTCAACTACAAAGCCAATACCGCTAAAAAATCCAGTTATCATGTAACCCTTGTAATCAAAATAAATTGAAAAGATTACGAATTTAATCTTTGACTTTTGATTCTGTTTTTTTCCTTGACCATTTTTACCAAAACTAAAAAACTCATAGCGTAGCGACTATTGTGAAGGCAGAATAAAGCGAGAAAGTAATTTGTTTTTTTTTTACTAAAAAGCTGTTGATCTCTTACTGAGCCATGTTAGTGGTAGTGATGAGATCGTAGCTTCCACACCAAGAGAGGTCCAGCTTGACAAGATGTCGACAGCGGTCAGAAAGTGACGACAAGGTGCCATCGTTGACACAATGCCAGTAGGGCTGTACAGACATTACAGTTTTCAGGACATTAGAATTAGTCATATATAATGAGATATATAAAATTAACAACATCAAAACTCAGTAAAAACATTATTTAGTCACCTCAAGAAATAATAATATAACAACTAGAATAAATACTTTATTATAATAATCAGGTATTAACACAATTGCAGTGCTGTTTTTCTTACAATACTAGGAAAGAATGCATTTAACTAAGAAAATAGATGGCTTTCAACTCTTTGTTAAATGTTTATAATTTACAATGTATGATGTGAAAGAATTATAGGATCTCGGACATTTGCCATTTTTATAGTTTCAAATTTCTTGGTTCGTGTCACATGTTTGTGCTTTTGTTCCTGTGCAGTAACATCTTCGGTTCATTCTCTCTAGAGTGAACTTCATGCTGTTGGTATAAAATTTTGAGTGGTAGTCAATTGCAACACTTTTTAGTTTATACGTTTTTTGTGATGTATTAGGGTTCTTTTGACATCTGAAGAAGAGGATGGATTTCAATCCTCAAAACGTAGTGCTTTTTAACATATAACGATGTAAATGTTCAAAATCCTATTATCCAAGATTTCCAAGTTAGTGTTATGCAATACACTTGATTCCTCTCTACATCTTCAAGGGCAATGTCATGAAGTTCTTGAGATAGCATTTGATTCTGGTTACTCAGTGACTCCTACTAAGCTTCGAGCAGCATCAGATAGAACTTTCTACTGATAAGAGGGTTCGGAGGTTTGCTAGTTATTTGAGATAACAGTATACCGAGGCATTTTATAAAGTAAGAACCTTTATGAAGTGGAATAAAAGAACCATTATTTATTAACATACATTTTATCAGAAATTAAAAGAACATACTTTAATAGTATATGCTTAATATATTATCAAACACTCCAATAAATGAAAAATTTTTATTTTGTGAGGCCTTTCGTGCTCAAAGAACACATCGTCAGACCCACATAACTGAAATAAAAGTAAATTAATAATACAAACAATTTAGATTTAAATAAAAACATATGTCTTGAAAAATACAAAGACATATGTCCTCACAAAATAAAAATTTTTCATTTATTGGAGTGTTTGATAATATATTAAGCATTTAGTTTCCAATAAGAAGAAGCTGGTAAAATGTATTTAATAGTATAGTTATAATTAACATTTAAACATTTGTTACGCTGTGACACCAAGTGGAGATGGTCCAATAATTCCCAATGAAAAGAATTTATGTTCCAGCTACAACACGAGGCCGAATGTAAATCAGAACGACGCTACTAGAGAATATCCTCTGTGGCAATTTTAAATGGTGCATTTCGTTTGTTATAATGTTACACAATACCTCTCAGCATTTATTATCATTTTTTTGGCAGAAAGTGTATCAGAAAACTACCTTTCTAATCTAATAAAAAATCATAATTATATGTGATGGAAAATTCATGCATAAATTTCATGGTCGTGTCGGGGAATTTGGATGATGCCACTCACTGGATTGGATTTAGTATCTTGAGTGTAGTACACAGTGGTCATGGGACCATCACTGGTAACAATGTAACTCAGGAACTTGTTACCATCCTTGTTATACCTTTCCAAAAATGGCAATGAATGTGACACATGGTTTGTTTTGTAAGAGGTTTGTCAGTAATAATTCATAAAACAACTGTTTTTGTAAACCTGTAGGAATTTCTGATTAAGTTAGTTAATAATGAAGCACCTCCTCCTCCTCGATTCCTTTTACTATTTACCTCTGGTCAGTTTTATGTGGTTGGATGATGAGTACAGACCTATTGTGACGTAAAATCTGTAGTTCAGTTTTAACCCTCCATCGGGCACTAAACAGAGTTTTCCTCCGTGTATGTTTTATTATTAAAAATAGTACTACTTTTCTGATGTCGGCAGTCGTTTCCCGCAGTGTACTTCACGAGCATCTTTCGGGGGAAACGAAACAATAGCCTCCCGCTTTTATTTATCAAAATGTGTCAGTATGAGGTCTACTTCCGTGCGTGACTGGACGATTCCTCCGTGAGCGCCCGATGGTGTGTTTGTAGTGCTTGGACGAAATCACCGTGAGCGCCTTATTGTGTTTAGTTTTTATGTTGTAATAATCCGTGTGCGCCTAAATGTGTGACCTGTGATGGTTTCTTTTTAAATTTTACTATATATTTTATTTGAATTTTGTGAAATGGAGAATGAAGACGAGAGACTTGTTAGTACAGTACCAGTGTGCTAGGGAACATTTCAGTAATGATTATGGAGTGAACATCGTCGCTATAACAACCAGAAGGAAAATGTTTTTGAAATTTTTGTGCAGTGTGTAAAAAAATTTTTAGTAAAGAATAAATTTTTATTTCAGAGCAATAATTGACATTACAATTGTATAATATCTCAAGAATTGAAGTAAGTTGTTTTTGTAAGAAGTTAAAAACTAAGTTAATTTCCATACATATTTACAGAAGGTTTAACATTTTTACAATTAATTGCATTATTCCTTAAAATTAATCATGTTGTTATTATACAATAACATTTTTTAAGATTTTGAATTTCTTATTTGGAAAATTCATTACATAAGAGTGTAATTTTTATTAAATTTCTAAAAATGAATATATTACATTGTAATTAAATCAGTATGAATATTTAAACAAATAAAAACAGTTTAAACGATTATGATATCCATTATTCGCCAACCTGGAGGAAACCTCCGTGAGCGCCTGATGGTGTTTCTAATTTTAAGCGCCTGATGGAGGGTTAATAACTAGTGTCGTGTTTTATTTTTATTAAGTGGAGGTTTTAAAGTTAGTGTACATGGATGTAACACACAACATGGTTGTTTTGATTACTGGCTTGTGCTTGTCACAACACTCCGATATGATTTGTTTATTAAAAGATAGACTGTAGTCATGTGTTGTAGGTTAGTTATTCACCTGAGAAAGAGATCAGCTTTCAGATCTCAAAATGCAGTGTTACACAATCTTCACCAGTGAAGATCTATCAATGGAGTTATCCCCTTACCCATATATATATATATCAACATTGGGATCAGTGTTGTGCCATTCCTGGACATACTTAGGGTTACCCATATAATAACAGTGGCATCAGTTGTACACCCAGTTTAGGTTCTAATGAACAGGTATAAGATGGGAATTTACATCCATAGTGCATTATCAACCTGAAACTCACCCTGAGGTTCACTTTGGTGTATAGTAGAGAGTCGGTGGCCAGCTGGTGGAAGTGACGGTTGACCTTGGCACACTGACATAGTGAGGGTAGATCCAGAAATGAGAACACATAGTTTGTCGTCTCATCCTGTAGAAATAACTATAATGATGTTTCTGGTTTCTATGGAATGCTTAAAAACTTAGAACTATAAACACTTCACAAACATTACTATTTTTCTATTTTCTCCATCAGTTGACAGATGTAAGAATAAGAATAAGAATAAGAATATTTATTTGCCATTCGGCCATAGTAGCAATAGACATCGTCAGGTGTTTAATTTACTTAAAACTAAAAAAAAAATACGGTTTGCCAAGGCACTGGAAATTGACAAACTTAACAGTTTAAAAATATTTTAACAACAACAACAATAAAAACAAGTTAAAAATAGCAAAAATAACAAATATATAGCAACAGCCTTGTCACACAACAATAAAGCAAGAGCTTACGTCATCAAACCAGCAAGGTGCGTCAAAAGGCAAAACTTAACAATTCTAAGATGAATATAAACAGTAACAAAAAAAAGACAAAATAAATTCAAAAATAATAACAGCCTTGTGATTAACAGCAAGTCAGAACAATAACAATAAAAGAAACAACAATAACAAGTCAAAATATAGAGTCAGCAATATCACAGTCCATGAAACTCATTTAAAGAATAAAAAGGGTGGTTTTACTAACCAGTCCATCAGCTTTCTCTTGAAACTCTTTATATCAACTGTATGGGCTTTATGGCCTAATTTATTAAAAAGTGTAATTGACATTGCATTGGCATTTGACTGTGTTTTACTAAGTCTAGCAAAATCTTTATTTATTTTATAACTATTTCTAATATTGTAGGAATGAAGTCTACCTCTTATAACATAATCACCCTAGATTAGATTTCACATTGACAACAAGTAAATAAATATATAAACAAACAACAGTGGGTATAGACTCTCTAATGAATAACGGCTTACAACTAGTTCTTTGGTCTGAGTCAGTGAGCACTCGTACAGCTTTCTTTTGGATTAACAGAACTCTGTGTATTTCTGAACCATTACCCCAAAGTTGGAGCCCATACAGTAAAATACTGTTGAAAAAGGCAAAATAAGCACTCCTTAGATATTGCTTAGGAACATTTTTCTTTAGTTGCCTCAACAAAAAAACCACTCTACTAAGCCTTCCACATACATAGTTAATATGATCTACCCATGATAGCTTATTATCTAGATAGATGCCCAATAGCTTAACACTATCAGAGAAAGTACTGGGGGAACTCATGTTTTTCAGTGTAAAGCAAATATTTTGTGTTTTGAGATCATTTAAAACAAGTTGATTGGCATTAAACCAGTTTTTAGCATACACAACATTTTCATCCATAAAAGTGGCTAAGCTATTTATATTAGAGTTAGAACTAAAAAAAGTGGTATCATCTGCAAACATTATCACGTTAGCTTGAACATTGTGAGGGAGATCATTCATTACAACTAAGAACAGCAAGGGACCCAGGACCGATCCCTGTGGTACCCCATACTCAACACAACGCGAAGTAGAGAGAGAACCTCCAACACTTACCCTTTGTTCACGTCCCGTTAGGTAAGACTCAAATAATGCCAATTCAGTACCAATTATACCATAGTGAGACAATTTAGAGAGCAGTAGGTCCCTAGGAACGCAGTCAAAAGCCTTGGTTAGATCAAAAAGAGTAGCCACGGTGGAGGCCTTGGCTTCAAAACTATTTATTACAGCTTTCACCAGGACTTCAACTGCATTCACGGTGTTTCTACCTGCTCGAAAGCCAAACTGACAATTTGAAAGAATATTGTTACATTTGAAAAAATTACTCACTTGGTTGTTCATGACAATTTCAAGGAGTTTTGAAAAAATGGGTAACAAAGAGATGGGCCTAAATGAACCAGGTTGGTCCCTGGGACCCTTCTTGTAAATAGGCACAACCTTGGCCGTTTTAAAACACTTAGGAAATATACCAGTAAACAAACATTGGTTTTATACAAATTGTAATAGGTAGCACAATTGAAAAAATAATTTTCTTTAAGAGCTCACTAGATACACCATACGCATCTTTACTTTTGGATGCTTTCATTTTTTTCACCACACACAGCACCTCCTCACATGACACAGGAGACCTAGTAATGACTGCCAACCTAGTATTACGCATGCCTTCCAATACACTTATATATATATATATATACTTATATACATATAAGTGTGTTTGAACATGCATATTTTCTCATTATAGATATTGTGAGTTATTTCAATTTAAGATGATATTAAATACATATATTTTTAAACATTCAATTTGCTGGGTATTGTTACGGTGTTGAACAAGCTTTTTATTTTCTGTATTCTAGTTCCAGGTAAAAAAAGTGGTGAACTTAGCTTCTGCATTTTCTAGCACTCACAATAAATATCTGAAGGGAATGTACTCAAGGCAGGCAAGAGAAGGATCCACTGTTAACCTTGGTCATGGTCTCCACTGCACCAGTCAACTTCGCTGCTGCATCTTCTAAACTCTTGTAGTCAATATATGTAGGCAGTGTACTCACCGGCAGGCAAGAGAAGGATCCACTGTTAACCTTGGTCATGGTCTCCAATGCACCAGTCAACTTCGCTGCTGCATCTTCTAACTCTTGTAGTAAATATGTGTCAGTGTACTCACTGGCAGGCAAAGGAAGGATCCACTGTTAACCTTGGTAATGGTCTCCACTGCACCAGTCAACTTCGCTGCTGCATCCTCTAACTCTTGTAGTAAATATGTGTTGGCAGTGTACTCACCGGCAGGCAAGAGAAGGATCCACTGTTAACCTTGGTAATGGTCTCCACTGCACCAGTCAACTTCGCTGCTGCATCCTCTAACTCTTGTAGTAAATATGTGTTGGCAGTGTACTCACCGGCAGGCAAGAGAAGGATCCACTGTTAACCTTGGTAATGGTCTCCACTGCACCAATCAACATTGCTGCTGTATCTTCTAACTCTTGTAGTAAATATGTGTTGGCAGTGTACTCACCGGCAGGCAAGAGAAGGATCCACTGTTAACCTTGGTAATGGTCTCCACTGCACCAATCAACATTGCTGCTGTATCTTCTAATTCTCGTAGCAACTGTCTGTAATCACCGGCCAAAAACTGATTTAGTGTGTTCTCCAAATCCACCTGAAACCCAAAAAGTGTTCATGTCCTTATATTATTTTTTTTATTAAAAATCTTTGATTAAGTAAATGTTATAAAAAACATATTTTATCTTAAACAAAGTAATATACATATATTTGGAACTAATAATTCAACATATTCATGAACACATTATCACAACTATCGATACACAAGGAACTGACAGAAGACTTTATAAAGATACAGCTAACTTTATACCCATTCCTACTGGTCACATTCACTTTAACCCCTTGAGGAAGTAATTAACATAGCCTCTATAGGACTGAATGTTTGAATTCATTTTAGCAAAAATGCATGGACATATTAAGATATTAATACAATGACTTTGGATACAGATAAATTATTCAGTTTTTCACGGCATTTTAGTCCATTTGGTTCCCCTACAAGTGTTTGTTGCTTTCTCCGAATAATTTTTTTAGTATATATTTACAAATTTTGTTAATAAGAAAAACAAAAAATTCAAAAGTAATTCAATATTCTATTACATTTTTGTTTATCTGTTTCAATAATATTTTAATCAAAACAACACAATGTTTTTTACATGGAAAACCAGTTTTTATTGAATTACTTAATTAAAATGCGTAATAACAAAACAATAAAAATTCAATTACTTTTTTTACTTTTTGATGATTTTATGACAAGCTCCTGAATGTTATCTGGAAGATGAGATAAAACTGTTTGTTACACTCAACTGTTATTATTGAAATGATAGTTAAAATAAACAATTTACATTACATACAATGACCATTCATTTACTTTGTATAATTCACTTGTGCCAGCCTTTGAGTATCTTTGATATCTCAATATCACTGTCAAAGTATCTGTCTACTTCTGAAGTACGCAAATTGTCTGGATCTGTGAGGTAGCGGAAGAACTAAAAATTCATTCAACAACTATAAGCAGTTGAACACTAAAACACTGAGAACACGATACATAGAATGTAAGCAGAATATTGAAGTGACGAAAATTGAGCATATGGCAAAATGTAAACAATAACAAAACAAGATAGATGTGGTTCCAGTATGCAAACATAACAAATCTAAACGGAACGATTGCTCATAAGGAAGCAGGAAGGCACAAAACTGCAATTTAGTGGAAAAACAAACAAATACGTAATTGTTTAGATTATTCAGTCCCGTTTAGCCGTAACGAGTGTCGTTCGGGTAAGTTCTCCAATAGGTTGATGGTAACAAAAAAAAACTATGTAGCGTATTATATGCTTAGTTACTATCTACAATTATTTGATAAATAGCTATACTATTATTCCAATCTAGTTACTGTTACTATATTTACTCAGTAACTTACATGAGGTGGCACGGAATGTATGTTGAGATCCATAATCTTGCGGGTGAGATCGCCTGCCTCCTTATCCTTGGGGTCAAGTTCACCGCCCGGGGAAGGGATAGGGGTTGGCCTGCGGGTCCCCACTAGCAGCAACGCGTCTATCTCTGTGTAATAGTCTAGCCGAGAATGATCAAATTCCAACCTCAGCATCCTAAATACATTGTTATAATCACTGTATGTCAAGATCACAAAAAATTTTGACAGAATCACTTATGCAAATAGTTTAATAGTTACTTGCTTAACTGTAATACAATATTCACAGACATGGCTATAGAAGGGACACTTAAGGGAAAGAATATATTAAACCTCTAAGTGGCAAGCGACGTCTGAGACGTTCTATTTACGCCGCCGTGACGTGGCAAGCGACGTCTTAGAAGTCGCTTCACATTGCCGCTTATTGCTAGGCAACCGATAATTATTTTTACGCCTAGTTTGCACAGTTGCGTTCACCACTAAATTTCAAATACATTTCATATAGTATCATCAACATCACGATGAAATAATCAATGGTACTAACTGAAATAAATCCTAAGTTTTCTCCCGCGGTCTGTGGCAAAACTAGCTGAGTAGGCCTACGTGACTGTTTCGTTTCTCTTGGCTTGTACATATAGCTATATATTTTCTTTATTATTATAACATTGTCTATCTTTTTGGTTTGTAATAAATTTGGCATTGTTTTTACGATCTTGTGTTAGTTTGTTTATTCACTGTTTTCCTGGTACCAAATTTCATTTTCAAGTTTGATCACAAACAAAAAACTAAAAATAATAATTTACTATAATAAACTGATCTGGTAGATCTGTAGAAAAACTCTTTCTCTTCAAAGTAAAATATAGTATGCAAAGATTCTACAGCATTTAGGTTGTTTTTTACCAGTTTCAACAAAATAACTTTTTTTACTATTTCGCAAAAATTTTTTATTTTTTTATTTTTTTAAATTTTTAAATTAATAAATTTATTTTTTTATAATTTTTAAACTTTTTCCTTTGTTATTTGTAGGTAATTATTATTTCTACCTTTTGTATATAATGGATTTTCTGTAACTATGTGTTTGTTATTTTTTACAAAGTGTCAAAGTTACAATTTTTAGTTTGGTCAATCAAAATTATTGGTTTTTCACATGATAAGTCCAATTCAGGTTTCAAGAAATCATCTTATTTTGTCATAATATGAAAATTCAACTCTTTCCGAAGAATTCAGTATGCAACATGACTAGGTTAGAGTAAAAAATATATTTTTGGTGAATTTTTAAAAAATACTCTGGAAAGTGGCCAAAAAGAGCTTGCCACTGTGGAAGTTTAGCATTGCCACTTCTAGGGTTAAAGCAACTTACAGTAGGCTCCACTTAACAACCTTTGTATCAACCTTTAGATGGATTAGGAAGACATGATTAGACTTGACTTCCATCGTGTCAACAACACAAGTTAAAGTCTAAAAGACAGATAAATCACTACAGGTCTCTGTGTTTTAAATGTGTTAGTGTCTTGCTACTGCCTTTTACAAATTGTAATTCTAGGAACTGTGAACCATGTCTGACGAGAGTGAGTAAGTGATTATTAGAGTACTACATTTCTTTATAAATATGAGGCGCACTGTTATAAAAGTGCAATTATGGATTATGATCACTGTTTTAAAAAAATGATAAAAATAGTTTGAGAGCAACCGGAGTAATAAGTCAAATCTAAGTTTTCGAATTCATACCAAGTAGAAACATTGCTTGCACAATTAAAACAAATATTCGATTTGAGGAGCAACTGAAGACTAAAGGAAAATCAGATTTATTCTGTGGTTTCCTTTTTACCACCATGATTGCCCATAAGACCAATGAACAATGCTCACCTTACAGCGAAATTTCATAGTGTGACATGCATCATCATTAAATTCAGTGTTTCCTATATAGAAATGAAGCTTCATGCAAGATATTAAGTATACAGATTAGTTTTTTCTTGAGATATTGTGCAGACTGACATACAGACAGACGGAAATAAATTTTCTGAGCCCCTTGAAAACTTGGCTAACACTAGCCAATCAACAATCTTAGAAAATTTTACTATAGATAGAATGTCTCATCTGGATTCTGGATCTAAACCAGTTATAGAGAATTAAGAACTGAACATTTCAGTTAGTCCTTGCACTTATAACAATGAGTAGTGTAATCACTATGATATTGTTCTAATCAAAAAATATGAAACAGCTGTTCAAATCTTATTTATTACACCAAAGAGCAAAAACAAATAAAGTGATAGACTGAACAAACTTCAAAAATAAATATGTACTTGTAATACCAATATCCACAGAGATAAAGATTGTTAGATAAGAAACTGCAGTTGGTATCGAATTAGAACAAAGAAAATAACCATTGGTTACTACTGACTTTGGATCAATTATATTTATATTTTAAAATATCAAAATGTACTATTTTCTTTAAAAAAGTTATGACATAAATCTTTGAAATTTCTGTTTTATTGCACTGATTTACTACAGAAATTCTAAATTCCACGATACTAAGGCACATCTACGTTTTTTTTTCTTACAATATCGATGTTTTGACTTAAGTATGAACTGGATATATCTTAACGTTTGTGGTTAGTGATTTTTAACACGCTTTTATAAGCTTCGGTTGTATCTATGTAACGGAATCTTTGAGCATAATTTTCACCAATTTCCAGAAGTCTGATTAATGTGAAACTTTGCATACGTATCAAGGACCGATGACAATGCAATAATTTGATCATAGTTTTCCATTATCCTTATAAGGACCGCCAGGATTAATAAATTCTTTTATAGATCCTCTGTGATAGAGCTAGCGCGCGATCTGCGATAACCCAGGTTCAAGTCTCCATTCGTCTCGGTATTCTCGGACGTGCTTGACTCTCTTAATATAGTAATATTATAGTAGTCATCCAGTCTCTGCCATTTCCAGTGGTTTCCTTGACAGCCAGATCTCTAAGTACACGATCCATGCATGTTCTTTGTTTAGTATACATTACATAATACTAATTTGAGTTGTTGCTTTACAGAAACATACATAGTATTTTTATCAGACAAGGCCTTTAGTGTTTTATAACTAAAAAATTCCATTTCAACAATATTCCAAATTTGTCTTGCATTTTCAATTTTATTTACTACAAAATAAAGTTGAACAAATACAGTATTATTGAAGATGTAAAGCTAATAAATTAAATAATAAATGTACCAAAATATGGGTATATTCAAGTCTGAACTACAATAACCATTAGTTTTGTTATGTATGTGTATGTTTGATATATATATCAAAGAAAAAGTGAGGGCTCTGTGGTGTAATGGTAGCACACTCACCC
The DNA here is from genome assembly GCF_021130785.1 of Homalodisca vitripennis. Classification (NCBI taxonomy): domain Eukaryota; kingdom Metazoa; phylum Arthropoda; class Insecta; order Hemiptera; family Cicadellidae; genus Homalodisca; species Homalodisca vitripennis. The sequence continues at coordinate 33,428 of NW_025778687.1, forward strand.
GGCAAGTGAGAGATCCGGGTTCGAGTCCCGGCGGAGCAAGTACTTTTTGCGATTCAATGTTTATTGAAATTGTATATATATATATCAGAATATAGCAATTATATGATAAAAATATAAAATGATTTACAATACGATAAATTCAACTTAGTTAAAGGTGTAACATTTTATAATAGTATATCTCAAATAAGTAATAGCTTTAATACAGCTCAGTAAGAATGATAAATTATATATACTAGCCAACATTACGTTTATTAAATACTTCACATACCTAACCCTCAAGTCCGGCAAAGGTGTTTCAAACAGCCACAGTTCCTTGGTAGCTGAGATGCCAGCCTTCGATTTTTACGACAATAATTAATCTAAAGAGAACTGCGAAGCTCCGAGTCTCCAGGGATCAGAGCCGACATCTTAAGTGCAAGCTCGACGAGTCATATTGAGGCGATGCAGGTTGCTATTTCTCCGTTGGTAGCTATTAATAGGACAGAACCTTTAATGGGGCACCGATGACAGAAACGCACCAAGCGGGCAAAAATCTGTCTGACCCGACATCCTTGATCTAGGCTCGCGATTGTTTGCTGCTGGACAAGCCTATGTAACACTTAGTCGTGTAAGATCTTTAGACGATATTCGGATTGAAAAACTTGATTGCTCTAAGTTAACAGGAAATACCACATGCAATAGTGAAGCTTTAAATGAAATGAGATTGCGGAATGATTCGTAAGAAATACCACATTTTCACAAGAAACTAATTGATACATCGAACTAAAAAATTAAAAATAAATAATAGTTTGAAAAACGAAAAAAAACACACTTTTATAGCTAACCAAACTAAAAAATATAAAATAATTTTTAATTACAAAGAGTTTATATTATGGTAGTAGAAGGCAAAACAATCATTTATAGTCAATCACCTCAAAATAAAATTATAATAAAATTTTAGTTATTATCAGAATAAATTAATTCAGAGTAAAAAGCGTGGGGTGCATTTTACTACATTTCATAAGTCTCCTCTCAAAGATAATTACCGATATAATGATTGTAATATTTAATATATCAAGCACCCCACCACGCTTTTTACTCTGAATTAATTTATTCTGTTAATAACTTAAATTTTATTATAATTTTATTTTGAGGTGATTGACTATGAATGGTTGTTTTGCCTTCTACTACTATAATATAAACTCTTTGTAATTAAAAATTATTTTATATTTTTTACTTTGGTTAGCTATAAAAGCGTGTTTTTTTTTTCGTTTTTTTAACTATTATTTATTCTCTTGAGGACATTCACAAGGTTATTCACAGATGTAAGTGACAAATTGGTTTTTGCTGTACTCAGTGTAGGTTCAAACTAGAAGGTATCACTTTCAACATCCTTAAAAACAGACATTCGCATTCTCCATTATTAATTGGTCTACATCCTTAAAAACGGATGCTAGCACTCTCTGACCTTAGCTCAAAAATGAACATAAGCATTATTTAACTGTAACTATAAACATACTTCAAAACAGACGTTAGCACTCTCCAATCTTAACTTTCCACATGCTTAAAAATGGATGTTAGCACTCTCCAACTATAGCTTAAAAGCTAACAATAGCACTCTTAACTGTAACTATCTACATTCTTCAAAACAGACATTACACTTTTCACCTTCGACTCCCGATATTCCTATAAACGGAGATTAGCAGCCTCTAAACTAATTTTTCAAAGTATTTTAAAACAAAAATAAGCATTCTTCAATCTTAACTCTAAATACCGTCATTATTGAACAGTAGCACTACTCAATTCCAAGTTTCTACATTCTTAAAAATGAATAATGCCACCCTACAACAGTATCTCTAAATGTCTATATACTACTGTTGACCTTATATGTTTGTATAAATGGACATAATCGCCCTCCAAACATATCTTTCAAAGTACCTAAAACAATTAACCATTCTTTAACCTTAACTTTCAATCTTTTTTAAAACACAAACAGCACAAGTGAATACTAAGACCAAAATAAACGGTTTGAATTGCGTGGCAGATATTTTTCATAGGAATCCACCCCCACTCCAAAAATAGGGTGATCTTAAATATGACTTGATGACTTACCTTGTGGGAAAGTCAATGGCATTGATCGGTGGAGAGAAGATATGAGGCTTGTGGCCAACCAGCCTGGCTTCGCCCTCCCACAGCAGCCGCCACCGTATGGGTGCTGATGTGGTGGCGGCCCATATGCGCACCACAGAGCCAGGGTTGTACGTTTCATAGACGCTCACGCGGAATGGGTACACTGGCTCATCAAACGTCACATCTACAAAATTGTTGTCATTTTACAAAAAAAAATTACTTGCATACAAAAACTACAATCAAGTTCGTGATTGTGTATTGAAAGCAAATATACATTTGCATTGAAACACATTGACTGACTAAGGTTAACACCATCCTGCTGCTATACTGTCTAAACGTCTCATTCCGCTCTGTGCCATGATTAATGTGAAAAGGTAAATAATACTTGTGTAATCGAACAGCAAAAAATTTTTTTCAAGTTAAGTGCAATGTTTGTTTTAATGACATTAATTTTTATATTTCAAAATTTTACTTTGGATAACAAGGGATCCAAAACATTACAATGACCGTAAAAGCTGTTTCTTTTCAGCTGCCCTCTAGAATACTAACATGTTTTTTTTTTCAAAGAATAATGTTTTTTATTCATAGATGAGGTTGCCTCAGAAATCACTGGTTATTATAGTTTTTTGTAAAAAGAGTATAACTATTATTACTTAAATATAATCATCATCATTTATCTATAATAATAATTTAATTGAATTCTGTAACAAAGAAGCCATATTGGTTGTATTTTGGTAGCTTCAACTAATGACGATACAAATTTGTCCCGCTCACTTTATAAGTGGATACGTATCACTGGCAGATTTAACATCTGTTAATCGAAGATGATACCTGAGTAAGGTAGAATACTTTGATATTAAATATGTTAAGAACAGTGTTTCAACATACCCTGGAAACTTAGACAATAGTTAAGGTTATTTACATTTTTTTTTTCAGGAATAAATCTTAAACTTTTTGAACATTTGAAACTTTCCTAAAAGTATAAAAAGGCTTTGATTTTCTATAAGTGAAATATACGTTCAATAATAAATTTTAGTCCAGATTATTTTCTAAATATTTATATTTAAATAATGCATATTTTTAATTTTTGCTAAACTTAAAAAAAATTAAAATTTTACTCTTACTTTACAATATTAACATGACTGTTTCAATGAGAGATTTTTTTTATGTGTAGTCAAAAAATTGTTTTCCATTCCACCAAAATAAAGACCGCTATCTAACTCTTGTAAATCAGAAGGTTAAACTTAGGAGTGGTTTTGGGGGTCATTTGAAAACAAACTTATATTTCCTTATAAATACCAAAGATTTCATCAGGCGACGGTCTTTGAAAGGCCTCGTCCAAAAAAAAATAATTTGGAATAGTATTGTACTTATTTACATTTAGTAGTATTTATAAGTTTTTTCTAATTGCTCCAAGCATCATATCTAATTATTGTACTGTGGAGATATGTATATGAATTAGTAGCCTCTATGTTGTTTTATATGAACCGTAGCACTAACTAGTTGGCTGACCAAAACCTATTACTCGAGGGGCTGTAAAACTTTAATTTCTATCTGTCAGTCTCTTCACACGATATATCTCAAAATCAAACTGACCTATAGACAAAATTGTGCGTGAAGCTTCAGTTCAATGATACTATATGTCACTCCATAGGATTTGACTAAGCATTAGCGAATATTTGTACATTGGTCTTATGGGTAACCATGGTGGCAGCGAGTAAATAAGAGAATAAATAAATTTGTTAACAAACTCAGTACATTTATAAGAGATCTTAACATATGATCTATGAACACTAGTGGCCTAAGTATACTTACACATACATCAATTTATTATAACTTGGTGTGATAACTTGTATTCATTAAACACCGATATGAAAAACCAATTTGATGAACAAAAATATGAATATATCATGTGGCAAGGTATCTCGAGAGAGATTTCATCTGTAAACTTGAAATTTTGTATGAAACTTCATATCTACATAAACAAGAATGAATTCTATGATGGTGTATGCCCAACCATGGACTTTGGCTGCGTACTGGAGCCTATTATTTAGTAGGCCAACACAATTTCTTTTTTGTTTGCCGAGAGATGTAAAGATTTCTTTCCCGTACAACTGTCTGTCATTCTGTCCGTCAATAATGGAATTAACTATAAATTTGAAATTTTGCATTCAACCTTAGCAAAACCTGTTAAACGTGACACTTAGTGTGGCGTATTCCTACGTTGTAGTCTACATGTTTGGGAATTAATTATAATAAAATTACCTCAGTGCTTCTGACCAATGACACAAAATATTTATAGATTAAATTCTTAGAGAAATATCAGCTTTATTTCCATCTGTTAAACTATACCATACTGGAAAATGTGGCATAGTCTCTTTCAATGGATTCTACTTTAAGGAGAGATAATGGTTTAACATGACTCAAACAAGGGATTTAGGCACACAAAGCCAGCTAAGTGCTACAATACTTCCGTCTACAGAAGCCATAGCCTCGCACTTACCAACAGACTTGTGTTAGCACAATAGATTCTGAAAATTCTCAATCTGTGATTTTTCAGCACATCTACCCACAAATTCAAACTTTCGCTTCATTTATTAATAAATAACTTTACAGGATTACATCAGTATAGAATACATGTATTTAAAGTTGTAAAAAAATTTAAATAATTTTTTTACACTTACCAATAAAATCATGGCTAATTATTTTCCCATAGTTCTGAAGCATGAAATCTTGTCTTCTAGAGGGAGCTTCATTCCACCAGTTCCCGTAGGTACGCTGAAAACAAGTAGGGTTTAGCGGCTTTGTTTGATATAACGTTTATGTCTGCCTGTCAGAGTAACTTAGTGATATTACATTGTACGATGACATATTCAATTTTAATATCTGATATAACGTATATATTACAGCATTGGACTTGTTTGGGGAAATTTAATTCACTTATAGAACAACTATTATAATCCCAACACTTTTCATGCATTGATTTCTACAATTAAATGGGAAATGCATGAAAAGAACTGAATATATCGAAAATCATAAATTGCGAATTTATCCTTACACAGATAGATTACAATAATACTATCCACTATTGTCTTATGTATTTTACACAACTAACAAAATCAGTACAATACCAAAATACTAAGTACAGATTTATACTCATTATCTATAGAACATCAAGTATACTTTAAAAAGCAATCCTGCTTTGTTTAACAATTTGCTAGATATTAACCTTTCGATCGATATAGATGAGTATACTTGCAAGCAGAGCACTTGCCATAATCGCTACTGTAGAGTAATTCTAGCACCGCCACTATCAGCACTCTGGAAAAGTCACGTGAGCTATCTTGCCGTGCCAATCAGCTATCTGATGTGTTTTAACTGGCCTAGAGTCGGAGGAAGACAGTTAAAACACTGTGATGTGGGGGAGGGGCTGATAGGAGTGGGAGGGGTTTGATGGGAAAAGAACAAGATGTAAATCCTTGTACATGCGTGAAGAGTTGCAATGTCGCTTCATGTGTTATTCCATGTTTTTCAGAATAACATGAACTAAAAAGTTTCTAGGATTGTATTCTAAAATTGTTTTATAGTAAAACAACTGTGGAATAAACTGTATTTTTTTATAACCTGAACAAAATAGGCCAATACAGTTGCAAAGAATTTATTTGTGAATTTTAATACAATACATAATTAACAAAAGCAACAAAACAGTTGCGAGGGGGGTATCCAAAAGTTCCCGGAATAGCTCTGCCGTAGGCGGAGCTTGCATAGTACAAATTCTCGCCGCTTGGCTCTTGTAGCGCTGCTCTTTGCCACCTGTGAGTTGACCTGACGTGTTCTATCCCCCGTGCAGTAATAGTTTTTGCTAGTGTTGTTTTGTGATTGTGCCGTTTTTTACGATGGCAAGTTTGAGTGATAAGCGTGCAGCTGTGAAATTTTGTATTCTACTTGGCAAAAACGCTGCTGAAACAGTTGAAATGTTGAAGACGACGCTATGTCGGAATATGTTATTACGAGAAAGATACTGGAGAATGTTCTATACAACTGGACAAGGCGAGTTCAGAAGAATTAAATAAAAGAATTTCATAAGGAGCTATAACAGTTTCAATAAATTATATTATAAATTTCATAACAGTTTTTCTACCATCACACACGCGGGCAAACCGTACATTGTCATCTGTCTATCTATGAAAAAATGGTAACTGGAAACGAAAATTCTTCAAATTTATGGAGCTTGCGAATGACTGCTTCTGCTGCGAAGTTTTCAGTCTTATTTTCCATAGACTCGGACGAAACACTAAAATTTCTAAGACACAACTACCTGAATGAGATAGATCTTGTACAAGCCCTGTTACAGTTCTAAAGCAATGCCTATCTACATCGAACTAGACTTTACACAGGTGACCAAAAATTAAAAAAGTCATTCGATAAGATCCTGGACAAACAACACCAAAATCAGAGAAGAATAGAAAACCTAGCAGTGAATAATAATTCTAAAGTCTTCAATACCTGGAAAACTAAAGCTTCTCATGTTATGACCCGAGTTCAAAGTGGTAAATATAATTCAAACTCAGATTTTATTTCATCCGCAATGGTGGAACAAAAGGAATTGTGGAGAATGAAAGAAGAACTCATTCTTAAGAATTTCTCTCATCTCTACCAGGAATACAATCTAGGCCAAAAGGACAAAATTACTCAAGAAACAAAAAATATTCTGACCAGCTCAAAAGAAAACTATGCCCTTCTTGACCTGGAAAGTGGAATGTTCCTCACTGGAAACCCTGATAAGAATTATCAATGCGGTTTTGATGGGACACACTTCATACAATTAGTAAAACATTGTAGCGTAAAACGCTAAATATTCTGCTGCCCCTAACACCTCAATCACTAACAATATTAATCTGGTATCCGACAACACACAATTAATTAACGACTTAAGATTATACAACAGCGTAAAGGATGTAAAAATTGAGAAAACCTCTTCCATTGAGACTAATTTGAACCTAGTACAGGGTGTGCGTTTGTGCCAGGATGTGGCAAGACATCCTTTATTCTAGAGAATTTTAAATAAGGTGTCTTAGTTCTGAACCCAACCAAAAAGGGAGCTGCAGACTTCATAGATCACCTAAAAAAACAAAAACCTGAACTCCGAGACTACCCAAAGAATTACTGTAGAACAATTCACTCCCGACTTATCAACTCCACTAACTACTTGAAAGAAGGAGGAGTTTATAAAAGATTGATTGTAGATGAAGCGCTCACGCTACATGCAGGGGAAATATTGTTTGCTGTTAAAACTTTCAAAGGCTAAAGAAGTCTTCTTGATTGGTGACATAAATCAAATTCCTTACATCAACAGAATTAAGAACTGCAAAACAAAATTCTGAGGAGGACATCACCAAAATATCAAAAACCTCTCATCAACTAAACCACTCATTTAGGTGTTCACTAACCACTGCCTGCATTCTCTCCAAATACTACACCAAAGGGATGACGACAAGCAATCATGTAAAGAGAGAACTTGTTAAGCTCTCCCTTGATAACATCGATCGTTTGTCTACTCAGAAGAATTACATAAAAACTGTTGGTTTTCAAACAAGACGAAAAGCTAAAACTTGCAAAATTGGGCCATGATGTGTCAACTATACATGAATACCAGGGTAAACAAGCACCTCATGTTGTAGTTGCAAGGTTATTAACTTGCAATGAAGAGATCTACAACTCACTCTCACACTGCCTTGTCGCAATTTCACGACATATCAAGTCCTTTACGTATATTGCTCCATCTCAAGAAGACTAACTCACAAAATGGATCCGTAATAGTCAGCAGTATTCTGACTCAGATCTTTTAAACCATTATAAGAAACCTGAGTTAAACGTACTGAGGGAATCAAACAAACCCAATCCAAAAATACACTTCTACAACCATTGACATCGAGGGAATCAGACAAACCCTGTCCAATAAAACTGTAACCCTTCTTCACAACTATTGACATCGAGGGAATCAGACAAACCCTGTCCAAAAAACTGTAACCCTTCTTCACAACTATTGACATCGAGGGAATCAGACAAACCCTGTCCAAAAAAAACTGTGTCCAAAAAACTGCAATCCTTCTCCACAACAAGGATCAAAAGTATCTACTTCCAGTTGTTCTTTATTTTTATTTGCAACAATCAATGCGGTATCATCAGCAAACTATTTATGTAGGTAGCAGTGTTTTTTCACCTTTCTCTCAGAATTTATAACCTTCCACAAAGCCTTGGATTTGTTTTCAGCCTGTTCTATAAACTCAACATTTTGCTTTTTCCTCAGGTCTTTAAGTTTAAGGTCATAATTTATATGAAGAATTAAACAAATAAGCAACATAAAAACAGCCATGACAGCATACTATTCACTTTTCAAATAACACCTGAGGTATGGGCTGATAGTCTGGGGAGGAACTAGTGCCACACTCCTTCAAAGAGTCTTGATAATACAGAAAAGGGCTGTAAGGACACTTAAGGGCCTGAGTGTACGGGGCACTTGCAGAGACGCCTTCAAGGAACTCAAAATACTGACTGTAGCATCACTCTACATCCTTGAAAGTATCCTCTACATCGTGAATTCTGGCCAAGCCAGATTGGGAGACCAGCACAACTACAACACAAGACATAGGCACAACTTCACACTTAATATACACCACCTCAGCCTCTTCGAAAAAAGCCGTCCTACCGAGGCGCTGTCTTCTACAACTGTCTGCCTGAAGAATTGAAGAAACTACCAGTGAGAAACCTGAAGACATCACTGACACAGTGGCTGCTGGACAGACCCTTCTACACCCTGCAAGAATTTCTAAACTGGAGGACTTAGAAGAAATGACAACCTATGTCATTTGCTAAATGTTTTTTATTGTATATATTAATTTATTTTATTGTATCTTGACGCAATACTGTACTCTATGTACATGTAAATAAAGATGATTTGATTTGACTTGACTTGACTTGACTATGAGGAAAACCCTAGTGTACAAATGGTTTTCTCGGTTTCAAAATGGTGACATGTCTATTAAGGACATACCTCGTTCTGGACGACCATCAACTTCCCGAACAGACGAAAATCTTGTGAAAGTGAAATAAATTGAGCTTGCAGACCAACGACAGACTATCGAGCAAATCTCAGAGGCTAGTGGGCTGTCATGGACCTTAGTTCAACGGATTTTAACTGAAGACTTGGACATGAAAAGGGTTGCCGCCAAATTTGTACCTCGTGCTCTCACTGACTTTCCAAAGGAACGTCGAATTGATGCCTGCCGTGATTTGAAGCATCAACTTGAAGCCGATCCAGATTTCTTGTCAAAAATAATTACAGGTGACGAATCTTGGTGCTATGGGTACGACCCAAAAACCAAACAACAATCCAGCCAATGGAAGACGGCATCATGACCCAGACCAAAAAAGGTTTTAGGGAATGAAAATCACAAATAATTTTTTAATAACTTTTTACATGAGGTAAACGATACAAAAAACATACACTGACATTCAAAATTGCTACTTACCAACAAAAGTAAGAACTTGGAATTGTACAATCTTGTAACTATTAGTTCATATTAATTTTATCAATCAATATTGGGTAACAAACTGTACTGAAGCACAAAAAACAATTTACAAAAAATTATTTACACAAGTATTATAATTTATGAAACACAAAAACCCTTCAGCCGTTATCTTCATCACGGGTCTCCTCTTAGCACCACGCTTATCTGGCTTCCAGAAGTGCTCTAATTTGTGGTAACAGTTCTGATGCCACTGGGCACCAATAAGTTGATTTCTTCCTTATATTTGCATCCAAGCACACTACACATAGTCTGTTGTTTTCATTGGACAGCTTAGCAAGGGAGTGAGAGCAGAATCACCAGCAGGGGCCTGGGGTGGGGTCTGGCAGAGGCAATGTATTTTGTTCTTCTATCAAGCTTTTTACAGTACTACACATAAAGTTTAGCCTACTCATGGGTTTGTCAGTGTTATTTTGATACAAAACATATGCGTCAAACAAAGGCATATCAGTTGGATTGTAAAAAATATTTTTCCAAAATTTTTTTTGTTGGACGGTCACAAGTTGCGTGATAAATACACTTATCTTTGTTGTCTACGCCCCATGTACCAATTATATTTATCAATAAAAACTGGTTTCAGACCTTCCTTACCACTACGGCTTCTTACAATTTTGTCCTCTGCATGGCAACCGGTAGTTAGATAGTAAACAGGTTTCGAACATAGATGCTTTCTCTGGGCTGTAACTTATTCATGGTTAAAGTTGGCGGTAAGCCCTTAGATCTTTTATTTATAGTTCCAGTTAGATGTCTCCTTCTCTAATAATTTTTGGGCCAAAGGTATTTTAGTGTACCAATTGTCGGTGAACAGATGGTATCCCTTGTCCAGAAACTGAGATTTGTTTAGTAATTCTAAAATAACTTTCTGAGTGAAAGGAGAGTCACCATCCGATAAAACATCTTTGCCATCGTACAACTCAACATGAAGAACATAAGATGTCTTGCTATCGCAAACTTCAAACTTTTTTATTCCAAAACGGGCATGTCTCTTATTTGGCATATATTGTATAAATGTGCATCGATTTTTCATCCCTATCATTGATTCATCTATGCAAATTTGTTGGTCCGGAATAAAATGCTTGAGGAAGGCTACATTCATTGCATCATAAAATGGCCGCACTTTGTGCCAAGGATCATAGCCTGGAGTGTTTTTTTCAGCAGCTGGTCCAGAATCTAGAACATTGACCAAATGAGCTGGAATTTTCTCACAGACATCATGTCAGAATAAAATCTAGTGTGCTGATATGGGTCTGTGTCCCAATAATCAACAATGTTGTTTTGAAAGTTCAAGCCCATATTTATAATCATAGCTATAACTTTTTTTATTTCAGATACACTCACACCAAGCCAGTTTTGTAACCTCCTGTATCTCCTCCAACGACCAGATCTTTGTTTTTAATTTGTTCATGAGCATACATGTTTGTGTGCCTGACAATCATTTCCCACACAGATCTGGTAAAAAACAAATAAAAATAGTGCAAAGAAGAAGCATTTCTGGGTGGACAGTTTCTTATTCCAAGTGTAGAAGCTCTTACTTTGAATTCAATATCTTACATTTTCTGGTGGAGTAATAAAATTATATTCCAATTGAGGTTATGAGATTGTTGATTTCTAGCAGTAAGCCTAGGTCTTGGTACGGCTGTACTAGGACCAGCAACATGGTCTGCTGTAGGTAGGCCTAACAGGTCAAATTGTTCATTTTGGCTTACCATTTCATCTGTGTCAGAGTCGAAATTCTTGGAAATTTCTTGTAGATCAGGAAACATACTCTTCATCACTTCCTGAAGGGAAGTCAAACAGTGAAGAATCGTCATCACTATGTTCTGATTAAATGTCTAAATCGAAATCCTCATCGCTGCTTATTTCATGATCAACTAGTTCTTGAATGTCACTTGAACGATCGTGGAAATTACGATCCATTAAGTAAACACTCACAAAAAACTTACTACTATTGAGTCATACACACAACCATCATTACAACAAACTCAAACAAACAATAAACCAGACAGAACACCATGTAGCTGACGAAATAACAATAGCCGAATGAACCAGTTGACTCATCGCTGAGCATGCAGTATGCAGGAGAATGTAAACAAACAGTTCAGAGATTATAAAACGTATGGACATGTAACGTAACGATAAAATTATTTATTAGTGTATTATTTACATAAATTGAACCTTCCTCTTTCGATTTGTATTAATACCGATACTCTTTGATTGTGTTTTAAGTACATAATATTGAGAAATAAAAGACATGTTAAAACGCCCGATATCGGACGCGGCAACCTAGGATGCGACGAAAACGCCCGGTATCGGGTGTTTTCCAGTTCCAGGGATAATTATAACCATCAATATAATCAACCGATAGGCCTACTAATAATTAATTTGAACAATTAACTTAAATAAAGTAATATTTGACTTTTAAATATGTGACTTAATCAAATTCAAACTAACAGTCAACTTTAGTATCAGTTACTTTATTACTGTATTCTGCTTATCCTCCTGAAAAAAATATTTATGGTTTTAGGGGATGGAAATTACAAATGACTTTGTTTTTTTAATAACTGAAATGTAAATGTCAATTTGTGGTTATATTTGTGTACTATGCTTCTTTTCAGTGTTATCTTCTCTCAAGAGCTTTGTAAGTGTTATCAGTGGTCAGAACTCCTGAGTTAAACTCAATCAACCGCATGTGCAATACCCCACAATGTCTCTTCAATAACAATGACATCTATTAAGCAATTGCGGTGCATTACCATTAATACTGGCCGAAGGCACTCGTGTCAGCTTAATAGGGGCTGTTATACTTAGGTCTAAATTGACAAATATGTGTTATTTGGGTCAAACTAGTCTGATTTCAGCATTAATGTTATTTTGTGTATCAAAGATGACATAATGGCTGACAGCAGCAACCAATATGAGGTTGACTTACGATCATAATAAGACCATGTAACGCTCATAGAACAATTAAATATTACTTTGTGCGAAAAAATTAGTTCCAATTTTAATGTTCTATAACTTTGTTATTTGTCATTTCCACCCACTGAGACCTTATAGTGTTTTGTTCATGCCTGCAGCAATAGACTAATAACACAAAACTCTTAGTTTGCCACTCCAGCAGTTTAGTTTACAATTACTGAGGACTACAGATATGTATCGAATGATATTCTAGTATTCTATATACAAATGTGTATTGATGATGATTAAACTAATCAATATAAAAAACCCATGTCCACTTATAATACTCTCCCCCAAAGCAATCTATTGTTCCATTACTAATAGGATATGCTGAGATAGGTAGCTAGATTAACCATTTTTACAGATTTCAAAACGTTTATCCCACAAAATGTGCTACTATATAAGATATACTAGGCTATATAAGATAACATAACCTACTGAGGTAAGAAAATTCAATTTACAAACAAAATATTCATATTCCAGATCTGACCTCAACTCACCATCACAAATGCTTGTGGGAAATCTCCATAATCAGGGAATTTACTTGGTTTTCCAGCTATATTATACGCTGTATATGAAATACTAATATCACTTCCATACTGAGAGCTAAAATCTACTACATCTTGAACAAACTGTTCAATGAAAGTTATTTCTGAATCTTCTTCATCTTCTTGTAAGGAATTCTCAATCATTGACAATCTGACGTCAGCCATTATTTATACGGCTTGAATACTTTTTCAATTTCTACTTCTTTAATTGATTGATTAAACTAATGATAATTACTCAAACAACATTTTGTCACTCCAAAACGACGGTCCACAACCACCTCTGCAACAAACACCTCTAACCTACGGATGAACACAGGAACGATAAAAGTGAAACACTGAATTTGAAACGTCTGAAAATGAAAACAACGATTTGTCGATTGTTCCGAACAATCGACTCACTCGATTACTTTTCACCACTGCTGGTTTGTGAGTGGTTTATTCGCTGTTTCCGATTTTCACTCAACGGTCAACACTAGTTATCCAGTTGTTTCACTCCTCATTTGTTAGACAGACAGCTGGTTTTTAACTAATTAGAAGCTGGAACGCATACTTAGCAACTTAAGGAAGGCGTGACATATAAATTGTACCAGCGTATGCCAAGACGCTCCAACTTAACTATCTACAGAATTTCTCGACAACGATTTCATTTGTAGACTTTAAACTTTGCTTGACACTTCATTTCTATACAGCCATGAATGATTTCGATGAAAATGTATGTGTATCCATGAGATTTGGCTAAGCGTCATCAAAGTCTGATATAGTACCGCTGAGTATAATATCATATTTTATCTTCTCTCTGTTTGAAGGCTATAAAAACTACTTTCTGTATTGTTTTCAGTCTGTTTGCAGGATATCTTGAGAATAATATGAGCTATATACTTTAAATTTCGCATGCAATTCCAGCGTAGCCTGTACGCAGCACGTGGCGTAGCGCAATCCTGTCTCGTTGTACATTGATCGAAATAATTCATGAACGAAATTACTCCGTAGCGCTTCGGGTAGGTTTTTATTATTACTCGATTATTCAACTGAGTAAAACAATAGTGAATTTGGAAAACAATCGATATATCGCTCGATTGTCTTTGCAACCGATTACACTAACCACCAATTAACGGAATGATGCCACTTTAGCATTAAAATACCTTTCCTTCGGTACGAGTTTTTCCACCATATATTTATAGTGGAAAATATAAAAAAAAAGGTAGTGCGTTAAAAAGATACCTGTCCTCATACGCTTGCCATATCATTCACTTTTGGGCTATTTAAATTAAAATGTATAGTCTGTTCACTATTTATAATTCTACAATTGACATGAATCTGTATTATAGCTGACAGAAATGTTACAATAGTTCACGTTGACTGCCGTAGAAGCCAAAAAGGTAGAGTTGTTTTTCAAGGTTTCGTCACTACTACACTATATACCAATACCTCTGCGTGTCGATTTCCATCTCCTTCCTTTTGTTGGAGTTGGTTGCTTATGCATGGTATCCCTCTATGATCCTATTGCCCTTTGCTCAGAGAAGGCGATTCGTGACAAACAACAAATGACCCTTGTATTAATGCCGTAAGTCTTGTGGATCTTTGGGACAAAGCTCTTCTAAAAGCTGTCACAAACCACTCATCCATCACAATCAAGACGATGCGCCCTCTGCTCATATTAGTAGCTATTTGCCTAAACAAACCTACACATCACACATTCAGGATATCGTCTTGGTTTTTTCCACTCAGTAACTGTGAACTTCCTCTCCTTTAAAGAAAATAGGGATCATGTTATAAGCTGATTGTAACTCGATATTAGGAACAAATTTAAATTTTATGGACTAAGGCAATAACTGTTGGCAGGGGCGAGCACCTAACAAGAGGACTTTATGTATTATTTTGGAATAGTCATTAACCATTCTTTAAATACTTTTACTCTTACTAATAAATAACTTGTGGACTATGTATAATTGCTTTCTGCAACTCCGGATAGTAGTTTGGAAGTTTCGGAATTCACGAATTAAAAATCTTCCTGGGACATGGGTCTTAATCGAGTTTCGAAAGGTCTGAAATCTGATGTAAGGTTGAAAAACAAGTTGGGTGGCATGACTGAAACTAACGAGATTTGGAAATTTGAGTCAAGTATGCACCAAAAGCAATTTTAATATTCTTGTATCTTTCAGACGATATTGTGGCCAATCGGCACGTCTGTGCGTAACTATTTTAACACGGACTATACTTATAATTTTGGGGTAAAACTTTAAAACTGCAATAATAAAGACTTCAAGCTGGGTAATTTGATCAGTGAAGGCAATAGAAACATGACCAATTTCAGGATGGCTGTTCAACTTGTGTTGTGAAAATTTCAAGTTACGTAACTGTGACAATGAGACTGGTAACTTGAACGTTATTTAATAAGACTTCAACAAGGGCTTTGCGCAAGAATACTGGAAACATTGACCTCACAGTGAATCATATTATTCAGGAAGCAATATTGCTTTTAGAATTAGGTTTATATTTACACACTTTTGAATACAACCAATTTTCCTACACTGATTACAAGAGTCGTGTCTTTCAGGGCATTTGTTCCTAGGGTGAGAATTGCATTCACAATGAAAATAATTCGAGTCAGAAGAAATTGGATGAGTGCTGGGGCGAGAAGCACACATAAATATTCCAAGATTTATAATCTTAACCACCCTTTACAAAACTGATCTGTTTGTACGATAGGCAAATGTTTTTACCCTATGATCCATGCTTAAACATAACTACTCGGCGCTTTGAGACGTTTGATTCCTCAGAATTGGCATTACACCAAGCAACAATGCTGATAAGGGTATGTAGCAAACGTTACTGCGATTGTGCTAAGCCTACAACTTGAATGTCATTAACAAAATAAAATGTTTTAACATGCAGTCCACTTTAATTACACTCTCATGTCGTTAATGATAAGGTAGAGCATTAGACAACATAAATCGCTAGATGAGAGCCTTAACAAAATGAATGTAATTGTAAAGGGTAGAAAACCGGATTTTCTGACATTTTCCGCCGTTCAGTGATACAAAAAATTAGTAACTCTGCGTTTCGAGGTCTGTTATCTGATTTCACCTGTCTCAGGTGAATAGTCATCCTAACACATAAATATAATCCAGGTTGAAATGAACAAATCATCCCTTAGCGTTGTGACATGAATAAGCAGGGAATCACAGCAATCTTGCTGTGTGTCAGTTCCATACACACTAACTCTAAAACGTGCACTCGATAAAAACAAAACCTTAATTAAATTTATCTGAAGAATATAGTTCACAATAGGTCTGCACTCACCGACCAACCACAGGGAACTGATACGATTGTCTTTATTTTAACTTAGATTGTACTGATATACTATTCACCTAAGGAAGACATCAGATTGAAGATCTCGAAACGTAATGTTACTGAATTTTTATATTATTAAATTTTGTAAAATTTCCGGAAAATTCCTGTATCCTGCACACCATCCTTCCATTGCCAAAAACAAATTTCAAACAAAGGAAAGTAGAGAAATTTTACTATCGTAATTGGTAGAAGGACCCTTTCCTTAAGATAACTCACCAACAACTTCAGCAATGAACTACAAAACACTACATTATTTGAGTTAAAAAATTAAGCACAAGAGATGGTATATCGTCAGGACGAACTGTCTTGCTAATACTCAACTCGCATGTCTCTTTTAAATTTTATAAATTATTGTCAATTATCAAAGTATAATTCAAACAAGTTAGCAAGGGGAAATACAGTGTAACTATTTGAATGGGAATTAATATAAACAGTGCAAATAAATAATTTAAACAAACCAAATCTTATGACCATTCAATTCAAGCTGTCCCAGTTTTTAAGAGGAAATCAAATATAAAATAAGAAATTTAACTTTTTTAACATCTGCATTTCTTTTGACTAAGCCGGAAGGGATATTTTATTTATGTTTTATGACATCGGTACTGGCTTGGACTTTAGACTGTCACTTCTCAGTACTCACTAATAATCAAAGATAGATGCTGCTTAGCGCAGACATTTTTATTGCACGATATATTGTCCATTTCTGCCTGCTATATATTGTATTATATTGCTATAAGAGTACCTCATAAGAATAGAGACTTACATGACAGGCAGAAGTGGACTGTTAGAAGTTTTTCCGTTTCACCCGTTACTAGCTTCCGTGGTTTGGATATTGCATAATTATTATGATACTTACTTACTTGATTCTTGGTGATATCCCACTAGAAGCACTTCTGTGCCGTGGTCGTCATATTGAATGGGCCTCTTCACGATTCTAAGTATTCTTCTAGAGAGTAGTATGGCCGTTCCAGCAGATATTCTTTGAATTTAATCTTGAATTTTTCATAATTTTCAATTTTCTTGATTTCAGCTGGCACTTTGTTGTAAATTTTTCCACTCATGTACCTAGGGCTCTCCTTTGCTAAGCTGGATTTAACTTGAGGAACATATATATTCTCTTTTTGTCTGGTAGCATACTTATGGATTTCTATTTTCCGGAATATTTCAGGCTTTCTTCGAACTATTAGTGCAGATTCAAGAATGAATTGTGCTGGTACTGTAAGAACTTTTAATTCAGTAAACAAAGGCTTACAGTGGGTCAGATATGGCACCTTACATATTGTTCTTATAATTCTCTTTTGAAGGAGGAATACCCGTTGGGATGATGGACTATTTCCCCAGAATAAGATGCCATAGTTCACAGTGCTGTGAAAACATCCAAAGTAAACCTTCATTAGAACATCTTTTTCCACTAAGGGCTGGAGACGACGGACCATGAAGCATACAGCTGACAATTTAGTTGACATTTGCTCGATGTGGTGTTGCCATCTCAAGTCATCGGAAATAGTTATGCCCAAATTTGAGCCCTGTGGTACCCCTGTGTTAATAGCAGGTGAGACAGCAGAGCGGAAGTGTTTAGTGAGTCCATCTTGACTTGAATGTCTAATATTATGCCCAGATATTTTATACTTCTGTCAATGCTTATACTTGATCCTTCTAAACGAAGTAAGGGGTCGCAGTCTAATTTTTTTCGGTTGTGAAATTTTAATGCCTTGGTTTTTCCTCTGTTTAGCAACAGTTTGCTCTGCTTGCACCATTTACTTACTTCATTTAATCCATCTTGTGCTTTGTATTGAAGAAGCTCCATGTCTTTATCATGAATCAAGTGACTGACGTCGTCTGCAAACATCCAGATTTTCACCGGTGGCGACAGATTCTGGCAAGTCATTCACATAAAGGAGGAAACAACACAGGGCCCAAATTTGAGCCCTGTGGTACCCCTGTGTTAATAGCAGGTGAGACAGCAGAGCGGAAGTGTTTAGTGAGTCCATCTTGACTTGAATGTCTAATATTTACAACCTGTCTTCTATCTTTGAGATATGAGATGATCCAATGTAGTGGTGCACCCCTAATTCCTAATGTCACTAGCTTTTTACAGTGTAGGGTGTGACAGCAGGTCAAAGGCCTTGGTCATGTCATAAAATATGCACAGTTGTTCCCCAACCACATCTAGGTTGTCGTACAAGTTCACTACCAGGTCAAGGATTGCATCGATAGTAGATCTATTCTTCCTAAATCCATATTGGTTAGGGCTAAGTAAATTTCTACTGTTCAAGAATGGAATTAATCGTTTTAGGAAGACCAATTCGAAAATTTTTGAGATGGCACTTTGAACTGCAAACTGGCCTATAGTTTTTTACTAGGTCTTTCTCACTATTTTTATGGATCGGTACAACTTTAGATGTTTTAATTCCCTTCGGAAATATACCTTCATCGAATGATTTGTTGATAATTTCAGTGAGAGGCTTTGCAATCGTGTCTTTACACGTTTTTAGTAAATTACATGGGATATCATCTACACCCGCACTGTTTTTAGAGCTAATCTTATCAATTATATCCAAAACTTCTAGTTCATTAGTATGCTGGAGGTGAAAATCCTCCACAGATGGATGGTAATCCACATCATCATGGAAAGATTCACAATATCTATCCTCAGTTAATTTTCTTATTTCCGAGATAAAATAGTCGTTAAAAATATTCGCCACATTACTTGGGTTAGTAATGGGTTCGTCATTAACCTTAAGTGTAATATTACAGCTATTTACAATATCGTCACATGTTAAAACTTTTTACAACATTCCAAGATTTCCTTATTTATATTTTTGGCATTTTCGATTTTAGATTTAAAAAACTGTTTCTTAGCGTTGGTAAGCAAAAACACTATGCCGACTCTTAGCGTTGTGATACTCACGCTTGGAATTTTCAGTCGCCTCATTGCGCGTTCGCCAGTACATTTCTTTAAGGTTCTCTTGCGACACAATAACCTCTTGGGTTATCCATTTAACATGTGAGTTGTCCTTACAGCTAAAAATTGCCTTAGGGAAACATACCTCAAACAAATATATAAAAGTGGAGTAGAAGACATCAAATGCATCGTCAACACTTAAGTTCATATTATTACTATATACAGGCCAGCATTGCTTGGACATCAAATATTCAAATGTGGTTAGGTTAGGTTTTGTTACTTTCCTCTTCTCGATTTTCTTAATTATACTAGCAGAACTTAGATTTAGGCTAAAAAACTATAATACTGTGGTCAGAAAGAAGTGGTGGCAGCACATCTACAGAATAAGAGCGACTTTGCAAATCTGTGATAAAGTAATCGAGTTGACTTTGTCTGTTCGAAACCTGATCAATTCTCGTAGGGCTTTTGAAGGTAACATGAAGGTTACTCGATTGTAAAATATCAGCAAGATACTCTTTTTCTAGGTTATCCTCTAGATTATCGACATTTAGGTCACCACAGACCACAATTGGAAAATCACAGTAATCATTCTTAACCGTGTTGAACGTGTCTTCTAGGAGTTCCATGAACTGTACGTAATTAGCCTTGTAGGGTGGCCTACATACATTTATTAGAACAAATTTAAATTTGTTACATGTTACAATAATTCCGCAACACTCAAATATATCCTCAACTGACAACGTATTAAGTTTATTTATGAGACCGGTCTTGAGAGTACAGTCTGTTCTCATAAAGATAGCAACACCGCCACCGGTTTTATTTGATCTACAAAAATTAGTAACTTGAGTATAGTTTGCAATTTTAAAATATTTATTTTTTTCATTATCTAACCACGGTTCTGCTACACACACCAGCTCTGATTTTTGTTTGTACAAGAGTGTCTCTAAAATTTCCACTTTCTTCACAATTGATCTACAATTTAAAAACATTAATTTAAGGCTAGGCCTACTACTAGGGTTGTTAAATACTGACTCCATTCTCCTATGATTATATCCTTTGGTTATTATGTTATACTTGTTAACTGAGCTATATTAAATGTTACTGTATTTGTCAATTACAACACTGCTTTTATTTTTACTCTATGTCTTCACCCCTATTCCAAAGTCCAAAGGTAATAAAAATGTATCAAGCAGTATAATATCCTACATACTGACGATGTACTCTGTTGTAGACGACAGAAGTGCAGTAATCTGAAACTGAGAAATTGTTCATTTCGAGTAATCGAGTGGACTTTAGTCTGAGTCAACATTATCAAAGTTCTCAGTTCAGTGTTTTATCCAGCTTTTTACGTTTTATCAGTACGTTACATTTAAAACATTTATTAAAAATTTGTTAGAGCCTAATTTAAAATTGTTGCCGTGTTTATAATTTTGCTGTTTGAACAATTCTTAAAGATTGCCTTTCTACGGCTAACATTAACTATGCAAAAAGTATGAGAAGTTGGAAAAAATTGAGAGAAGGTAAAATAGTTTAGGCAAATAAAACATTTAGCTACTCTTTGTTTAAACCTTTGTATTTGCGGATTTTTAACGTAAACAATAATTTTATTACCTCTTATGACCTTAAGACGCTGAGCATGAATTGAGGTATATTAATCCATACTGTGCTTGTTTTAAAAAAATAAACATTGGCCAATTCCCAGTAGACTAGGCCTTGTACCAAACATAAATGGTTGATTTTTTTGCAAGGTTAGAATTAATTTATAGTTCTAGATGAGTCCAATATCGTCAAATCTTTAACCCTCCATCTGTTAGACGACCAGTGACAAATCGCTAAATATGTTTCTCCAATGTTGAATGACTAGTCACTCTTCGATTTTTCAGTCATCTAGTATTTAATTCAACTTTTGCTATTGAAAATAAATATTAAGTAGAAATAAATATTATACCAAATTAGGTGTGATATTTCACTGATTAATTTTGGATACATCGTTTATTGGATAATAATGCGTAGGCCTCATAAGTATGCACCAAAATTATAAACTTGCAATACAAATATTGGTTTGCCGTATTTGGTCGCACACTTCGAGTGAGCTTTTTCCTTATACGGTTTTCGATTAGGAATGATTTTGGCTACATCTCTGCATTCATTAATTTTATTTCTCAACAAGATTATCTGCTTCAAAAATCAGTTTTGTTGATATATGTTGCAAAGAAAGACCTTTGACGAAACCATTGTTTGCAACATTTCTGTGATGTTGGACGCCTAGTTTCACTAGTCGCTAGTATTTTGTTGTTTCTTGTAATATTAATAGAGTTGTGTTAGTATCAAACTTTTCTGTGTAAAATTTGCCTTAAGTGGTATAAATATATACAAAGGATAAGTAAATTACAAGTGTTTATTTTATACTCAAACTTTGTGATTTCGAGAGGACTATAGCCACCATATTGATGCACCAGCATAACTCATTTTGTATTCTAAACTTTTATTTGTGAATTCTAAGCTTGTATCTATAAACTATACCGTGATCAATGGTTTATTTGTGATTCACTTATTGTACAATAATTTAGTGACATTCACAGGTTGGTAGGCTAAAATTGTGATATATAAAAATCATTATAGCTAGGCCTACACCTTGATTAAAAGTAATGTTTGTTTCATTATTTTTTATTTATTGAACACTATGAGGGACCCAGTAAATAAGTGAGGTGAACTTTAGACAATTAGTTTTGATTACAATAAATTTATTTTCATTTTAAAGCATTTTCTGTCAGTAGGCTATATTTATGTGTTTTTACAACTTTTTATTTCTTGACAAAATACATCCACAAAACGTTTTTAGATATTTAAGGATAAAAAAAAACAAAAAATACATTTTTATTTTCAGAACTTTTATGCTCTGCATCATAGAAAAGGTCTCCAAAATATAATAAGCATATAGAAAATGTCTAAAAATATTAGAATGTGAATATTATGTCATTTGTTGTATAAACACAGTTGTATGTTTTGTATATAAAAAACACTTTTTAAGATATTTTGGATATTTTTGTTTGGCTTTTAGTTTTTTTTTCACTTATAATGGAAAAAAATCCTAAATTAAAATTTAAAAAAAAATAATCCAACTGCATATAAATGTTCCTTGTTTCGTACAGAAAAATAAAATATATAATAAAATATTCCTTTTCATTGAAGGTGTTCTCCACTGCTTCCACTAAGCTGTGGAGAGCCGGTGTGGTAGTTGATTTACCTTCTACATACATATGTTGAGATATATACTGAGTGGGTGTACTAGTGAGATTCTATCTCTAATGTGTCTATTGATTATTTTTCAATACTTTTCACCATGAAGGAAGTTAAGCTTTATGGGTCTGTACGAGTTAGGTTGAGTCGGATCCCTATCTTTTTTCCGTACTAAACACCACAAGTGCCTTCCTCCAGTTCTTTGGAATAATTCCTAGGGCGTAGCTGCTTCTGAACAGAATAATCAGAGTATTTAATAAGATGTTCAACGTTTTTGAAGAAAGGCAGGAAAAAACTCCATCATAGCCAAATACCAAAAAATTTCCAATTTAATTGTAATTCTTAAAGAAATGGCAACTCTTGACGTGCCGAGGACTTGATCGATGAGATGTATAAAGCTGTGTAAGGGCAAAGGACGTGCATCTAGGTGGAAAATGATAAATAATATTATTTATTTTCTAATTTCTCTATTGTTAGAAAAATGATAATAACAAAATGATTTCTGATTTTATTGTTATTTAATGCCATAAATTTTTTTTTCCTGAAGGGACAATTGTAGATTCTACACTTAGTCCTCAGGAACTTAAATGTCTTTTCGTTTCCGTTACGTTTGTTTTACCCTCAAATCTGAGTTTTACAGAAAAAGGCCTGTGTTAAATTTGTGGGTTCTTGATCTTCTGATTTCCTTTGGGGCCAGGAAGAAAGTGTTGCCTTTTGCTTGTTTTCATAAATAGCAGAACATTCCAACAACACATATATTGTGCTGATACTTGAACTAATATTGACAAGCTTCTCCACAGAGGTCTGTATTCATCAGACTGGCTTAATCAACCTGTATTAGATATTCCCAAAAGAAAGCAGTGTCCTGTTAATGTACCGAGTTCCACTTGTGCTTACTTAATCCACCTTTAGCATTAGGAGAGAGCAACATTTTTGTTGTCTGAGTTCTCTAGGCCTTGGATATGATCCTCTGTTTCCCCATGCACTTACTACAGCTCTGCCCTTATAAGGAAGCAACCCCACAGCCTGACTCCTTTCCTCAATAAGCTTCCAGGGCCTTTCTTGGCTAAGGATTTGGCTATTTAAATTTCTAAGAATAAACTTCATTTGACTGGCACCCAAACAGGAAACTACGTTGAACTGCTGTTTATCAAATTTAATTAACTAATCTTTATTATAGGTAATAAAAATGTTTCAACTTCTATGAAACATATGTAATAGTTAACCAATTAATTACAGGAACGTATGGAACAGTTTTCAAGGCCAAGAATAGAGAAACACTTGAAATATAGTAGCTCTTTAAAAGGGTCAGACTCGATGATGATGACGAGTGAGTTTTTATAAGGTAATTTTAATATGTCTTAATAATTTTTTAATACACTATACTATCAATCCAACAGGAATTTCACAGGTTAATATAATCAGCAGAATTGAATTAAGGAGTAGCTTGATAACAGTCCCCACTGAGGGACGTTCTGATGATGAGCTATGTTAATAATAAAAGGTTTGGTTACTCAAACTTGATTGTTAAAAACTATGCACAAAACTCTTACATTTTAGTAAATTTTACAAAATATGAGTATTGGGTCACCTAATAATATGAAAATGTCTAGTAACAGATGCCCACACTGGATAACTGTAAGGACGTTCTGTAACCATATAAATTTAAATATACAACAAAATACAGTATCTTTAACTTTTTTATGAACTTAACACCTACAATGCCAATTTTGGATAAAGTTAACATTACGTACACTGAACACAATAAACCAACTAATGAAAATGAGTCTATATTGAAACGAGTTTTTTTCTTACATTACTTTTTAAAGGATTCAAGAATCTTAGTTTACTTTTCAAGTTATTTTTAAATAATGAGGTTTGATTACAAAACTGATTGTTGACCATATGACTTGGTTAATGAATATTAGTGTCCATGTTCCAACATGGTGGATTAATTGAACCAAAATCTTGAGCTGTTTTACATTAATTTATATTCATTTAACTTAAAAGTTTTGTATTTCCTCCAGTTGAGCACACCTTGCAGATTTGTACATTCCTACACCAACTATTGGCTTGTCACCTCCTCTTTGTTGACCTTGAGGATTTATGATTATGATTATGATTTAGTTCCTGTCCTTGCAAACCCTGTTGAATTTGATCAAACTGTGCAATTCACAGTTTTAGTCCAATTCCATTACAATTGTTATTATAGCTTTAGTTAACCCTTTTACTGCTGATTTCCGGTATATCAGACGTCTATCTTTTTTTACTGGATATATTGTTATGTCTCCAAATCCTTAAATATTCTGTATTTTGGTCATTTAGGTGCGAGGGTTAGAGAGAGAAACGCTTTTGAAGTACTGGATTTATATTTTCGTTCTCTTTGATGAAACTTACCAACACATGTGGCATGCTAAAGGGGGGTACATGCTACCTGCTTTGTACAGCATAGATGTTGAAATATTTTTAAGTGTATAGACATTACATTTTTTTTACTCTGTAATGTGTAGTGTGCTTTTTGTAAACTCTTTAAGCACTTCCTTATTCTATCAATAGAATGTCCAAAAATCTGGACTAGGCCTAAAAGAAAAAAAAAATTGCTTATATCATATCATAATATTAAAAATAAATGTTCATGTGCCTAAACACACTTTTTAACTTTTTGTTATCAACCTTAATTTTATTTTAATTACAAATTTGGTTCACATTAACATTTGTTATTATTGTTTGTAAAACTACCAGTTAAATAGAGTAAATACATCTTAAAATTACTCAAATTCAATGAAACAATAAGAAAAGATACATTTAGTTTTTTTATGTTTGGTATTTCCCCCTTTGGCAATTTTGGCTAGTACATTATAAATAACAACACTGGCAGTAAAAGGGTGAATACTTTTTTTGCAAGTTCAAAACAAATTACAAGTAAAGTTCTCTCAACTTTTGTTGGCTTTTTCAAATGCTCTGTAAGTTAGGCCTACTATCACTAAGTCCTCTGGATTTCAAGTGACAATTATTCTGGTTTAGAATACCACACATATAAATAATCACATGTCACTCAAAGAGTAAATTGTAAAACTATCAACAATAAGCCTAACTTTAAATCTGGAATTTTTTCTCTCTAGGGTGTTCCGTCTCTCAGCTCTCCGGGAGATTTGCCTGTTGAAGGAGCTGAAAACACAAGAACATTGTGCGTCTGTATGACGTGCTTCACAGTGACAAGAAACTGACTTTTGGTGTTCGAACACTGCGACCAGGACCTCAAGAAGTACTTTGACAGTCTCAACGGCGAGATCGATCTGGACGTTGTAAAATCATTCATGTGAGTATTTTTTAATCTAACAGCAGACATGTCATTGTTTGATACGATTAGATTTTTAAAGAGAGTATAAAAGCACTCCTAATCCCCAGCGTGTCAACCTAATCATATTGTGCACCCCAGGTTTCATTAGTAGGGTCTGCCACACCCTATACTTTCAGTGAGATCCAAGAGCCCTATGCTGACTTCAAATTCATCACCTTTCAAATTCAATTTTATTTCATTCATTTCAAATTCATTTAGTGATGTAAGTTGGGTTAGTACACCCAGTGGGGGGAGGAGAGGGTGTAAATATAAAATAGGTAATTTACTCAATATTCATTTATTTAAATAAACAAAACTAGGGTATGGTACTTTTAGTGTTTGAGTTTTATACAACACTTAGTTTTCATGAAGTATAGATCAAAACTAAGATTGAAACAGTCATTTGATGTCTTAAAATTGAAATTAACAACAATATTTATTCTTCCAAATTAAAAAAGTGTCTGCGTATTTTTGAATATTTCAAACGTTTTCAAACGTTGTCTTCCTCCTGTTTAAATGGTTTTTAAAGTATTTTTATTTTGTGTAAGTGTACTTTAATAATTTAAAGTCCTTTTTGAATACTGGTGAAATAATAAATAACAAATAAATTGACACAACTTTGAAAGAATGAACAGAACGCAACGAAAGTGTTACTGACCAATTCAAAAAAAGTAACCTCATAAAATCTGTTATTATACTACATGTTAAAATGTAAAATTGACTACTACTCAGTTTTGTTTTACAAATTTGTGTATTCGCAATTTTCTCTTTGCCATCTTGTAATCAATAAGATAAATGTAAAAAACCTGATTGCCATTACGCTCTGCTTAAATTGTCCAACTTAATGTTACATATAGAGAAAATAAATCTTCGTGCAAAATTTGAAAACTGACCAATTCGGTGAATTTGTTCTCAAGACATTGTGTGGAAAAACAGATAGGCAGAAGTAAAATATTTCCAGCCCCTCAAGTGGTAGGGCTTTTTTAAACGTTCAGTCAGTTAGGTACCATAGTTTGACGCCATTACACTTTTTATGCTGTTGTAAATAAAGAACTTTTGACTGTTTGACTATTGACTATTGACTATAGTTGGCTTTAATTGTTAAATTTACTGGAAAATATCAAATAGGATGTGGGAGAAGAAAGTGCTTGCTACTCAGGAATAGGCCTAATAACAATATTCATTCATTCAAATACGTGTGGAGGATTTTTTCAGTTTATTTTTTTTTATTAGAGAGTAGATGAATCTTCCTTAAAAAAATTAAATTAAAGCATTAAAGCATTTTTTCAGAACTTTTTAGTTTGGACTGGGTGACCCATTTAATTCTATTTCTTAATTTTCTAAACTTAATTTTGTTCCAATTTATAATTTATGTGAATATTAATAACTTAATAGCGCTTCAACAACTCTGAAAAATCCCAAGGTTTAACTTACTTCAAAAAGGAGTTCTCATTAAAATTCAAAAATATCTGGGCATTTTTGGATATTGTGTATTTACCCTGATTCATAAATTCCTGGGTGTTTTTTACAGCCCTACCTGGATGTTAGGTTTGGAATAAATTTCTTCTACCAATCTCAAGCCTTTCACAATCCACAGTAATGTGATTAGCAGTCTCCTCTGACTGATTACATACTCTACACTTAGGGTCTTCAGTAGTGAGTTCTAAGGTGCTCAGTAGTGAGAAGTGAGATAAATTATCTTTATCATAAGGCATTTACTTAGATTCATCAGCCAATTCATTCAGTTTGTGTCAGTGCCTCTGATGAGTTTCTTACCAAATGATTGCCTAGAAATTGTTACAGTTTTTGTTTGAAAAGTTAATAGTTCATATTATTTTATGTTTGTTTATAAAAAGATTAATAAATAACTTAGGAGTTTATACAACAACATAAGCGCACGCACGCACACACGCATGTGCGCACACACACACACACACACACACAGGAATCCATACAGAAGAAGAACATACACCCATGCAATTTTGATAACTTACAATAAACATATATAAATCAATAGATTTTAAAATTAAAAAAAAGTAACAACCTATTTTAGAGTAAAAATTAACATAAAAACAAATCATCATACATATGAGATAGAAAATACATAAACTTATTGTAAAATTGAATCATCAGATAAAAAAAAATTTCTTTTAGACCAAAATTACCACAGAATACATTATTAATCTTAATATCAAGGAGATTGTTTATGCAAAGTAAGTTTACAACACCTGGAGTTATAAAGTGAATTTAGATCAGCTGGTTACTTTACAATAATGGAATTTTTATTCTTTTGAATGATGGCTTAATTGGATACCGAGAAGAAGCATTTCTCATCAAAGTTAATAAACATTTGAGGTTATTAAATACAGTAATACTTTTATTATTTGTATTAAATTGGTGAATCTCGATTTTCGAATCCAAGAACAGAAAAAAACATTTACTAGATGATGAACACTTGAATATTGGATGGACAACCAGAACTCTCAGATCTGCAAAAGATTACTACTACCAATATTATATTAAATCTACACTAAGCTGACAAGAATGATTGTAAGATGAATAAGTGTCAATGGAACATACAAAGTAAAACTGGATTTGAACTCAAGTAAGATCTACCCAAATTTATGATTCCAAATTTTTCTCAAAATTTTAAAACCTATTTTTGTATAAATTCAAATTTAACATGTACCACAATTTTATCTATGTTGGATATAATTTTTTTTAATGTTCCCGTGGCAGTATAATCCACGAAACCCTGTATGTGACAAATATAAACTCAATAGCAATTATTGTAAATCAAACGTTTATTTATTTATATCAATAGCTAGTTAAGCAAGGGGCAAAGTATGGGTTAAATAAAAAAATAAAGCAAAAAGAAAAATTTAATAAGACACTCTGCCAATTATGGGAGTGCTTATATTTGAATCATTCCCTAATAGCTTGTTAAGCAGTTGACTTTGCTTATATCACAAGCTGATTCAGGTTGAAATGCTTATTTGAGGCATTTTTTAACAGTTCATCACTGAGTTCATTGCCCTTTAAAAAACCAGCATATCCAGGAACCCCAAATAAGATTTGCTGAATCATGACTGGCTAGAATGGGTAGTCTTAAAGCATTCCCATTCCAGTCTTGAAGTAAGTTCTGTAGAGTTAAGACCTTTAATAGCAGTCTGACTATCAGATAGTATCATTATCCGTTGATCGATATGATTCTTAGTGAGTCCTATACTTTAGCACGATCTAAAACAGTGTAGATTTCAGCCTGAAAAACTGTGCAATGTTGTCTCAGACTTTTACCTTGGGAAAAGCTGTTCTGGGAGATGAAAATTTGTACATCATAGCCAAAATTTACCTTCCATCAAGGAGCCATATGTGTATCAGACTAGATCACCTTTGTTTAGCTTTATTCACTCTTTCCTTTCTACAATTGTACCAGAATATTATAGTTACCAGGAAGGGGGTTACTAGATACAGGCTTTTTGCCATAATGTCTGATGTTATATCTAGTATTGAGTCGCATACCATTCTAGCATTGGGTTTCATACTAATTGAGCTTACTGCCATTGGTTCGCAGCTATTTGAGCGCATATAATTTAGTTTGATTATTTCTATTCTGAGCAGTTTCATTTTGCTGACCACTTGTTTATTTATAGTAATTCACTTAGGCAATCCTGAATTTTGGTGTAGGCAATGGTATAGGAAGGAATTTAATAAATAACATACACGTATTGTTAAACATATGATATTTACAAATATCATTCATTACTCTCTTCATTAAAAAATCAGTCAGTTCCTTCAATATTTTCTCTCTATATGTTAGGAATAAACTAAACTTTTATTTACATTAAGACATGAACATAACATAAATATAAAATTTCTCTACAGTATGTTACTAATTGATCAAATTTATATTGAACTAACAAAGATGAAATGTGAATAATTTTTTATGTCGGTTTTAATAAAAGATTAAGGCCCCGGGGGGCCACGATACGAGCGGTGAGCGGCACTCGAGCGTCACCAGAGCGGCGAGGGGTGGTCACGATACAAGCGGCGCGAGTGTGTTGCAATATGCCTTCGAGTGAGGACCCTAGTACATCTTCTGTTGTTATCGGAAAATTCAATGTTGAAAAGGCGCGTAGTTCGGGGTTTGCAAGCGTGGGATAAAACGATGGGGAGTTCATCCAATTAACAGGAGAAGAAGGGTTTATGGAGAGTACCAACCTTCTCATCAAACACAGTTGAAAGAAGATCCAGAACGTTTTTTCCAGTACACTCAGATGAGCGTACTGACGTTTGATTTTATTCTAAATAGACTGAAGGGCAGACTGGAGAAGAAAAGAATCGGTTAATTGAGTATCACTAAGCTTCTTCAAAGCAACAACGTCCCCTTTTTCTTAAGTTTTGCCGGAGGCTCACGTGGTTCTTGTTCCTCTGCCATCTTGAATAGACTGAAAACCGTGGGAAAGAAGCATGACTCATCTGAGCATCGTACAAAAAGTAATCGGGCAGGGTTTGGCCGTGCCTTCGACGCTAAGCGGCATGCACCGCTCACCGCTTAAGTCTATCGTGACACCCCTCCTCTTCACATTAGCACGACAAAACATATGGGGCCCGATTGCAAAGCGTTGGCAGAGCGGTGCCGCTCTGACGGTCGACGGTCGACGCTCATCGCTCGTATCGTGCCGCGGGCCTAAGAGGCATTCTTCAGTTCATGAAGTAGGAATATATTGCAATAAATTACTTTATTTTTCATGGACATAAAAATATCTTAGGCTATTTCTCACAGTTTTTGGTGATATACAAGTTTCCCAGTTGCTTGACTAAGGTCATTTTGAAAATTCTGTAACGGTTGAAAAGTGAATAGAAGTACATTAACTCGTAAAAATCTGTCTTCTATGTACATAGTGGACCTCGAACGACCCTTTTCCTGGTCTTCTGCGAAGAGTGCCTTGCTCCTGGTACCATTTCCACAATCTTTTTTAAACAACTGAATGACACACACCTAACCGTCTACCCAAATTCCTTTAGGAAACACTTTTAGTATCAAAGTTACTGCTCAACTGACTTCTGTATAGGAAAAAAAACCCGTCTAAAAACCCACCATTACAATGAAAAACCAAGCAGAACACAACCATCAAACTGACACAAGTTCAGCAAGTTATAGAACTACAACCTGAATTTTTTCCTCATGTCATTCTTTTTTGGAACCTGATAAGCAAATCAGCAGTATTTATCTTTAACAGAACTATTCGGGAAATGATACTATCTTTATCTGTAGACAAAGTAATACTCTCTCGTGTATTTATATTTATCCTACACCAAGCAATAGAAGTGATCCCTTAAATTTTTTTTGAGATGTGTAGTTAAGCATTAGCAACAACTACTTTATATTCACTTCACTGAATAACTAATGCATAAAGGGATAAGATTTGAGTTTCATGTTTGAAGAAATTTATTTAGACATCTGCGAACAACATCAAATTGTACATACATTATACTTCACCATTTTATGTTCTATTGTCTGATTTTTCAGGTTTCAGTTACTGCGAGGTTTTAGCGTTCTGTCACAGCCATAATGTTCTACACAGAGATCTTAAACCACAGAACCTTCTTATCAACAAAGGTACAGTCCCTAGGTTCTTTTTAACTAAGTAGTTAACTATTCATATTATTTCCGCAACTCCTTTCATTTAAAATATGGATTGAATCACTATATATCACGTTATAGTGTAACTAATTTATTTCAAACGGAATATTGATGTTTTGGTTATTCAGTAAATACAGTTATCACAACTTTAACCCTATCCTGGTCCAAAATTATGCAACATGCTTCTGTTGTTATCATCAACTGAGTGATTCAGCTGCTCTGTTATGGGAGAATATTTTCATATTTTTGTTATTTTAACCTCTCTATTCAAACAAAACTTGTAAATATCATACATTTCTGCAGCAATTCATTGAAGGGAATAAAAACTGTTTTAAACACCGTAAATGATGTAGGTGTATATTTATGTTTGCAGCAGAGATTCAGGTAAGTACTGATGAGGTATTCTATACGAGATATACTCTCATGTTTTTCCAGTTAAAAAACCGAAGATCATATGATCGTTCTTGATTTATGAGATAACCCAGATATTTTGTCTATTGGCGGACGTATGATGTGGCAAAACTCGCCCTTTGTTATGAGGTATGGGTGGGAGTGAGGAGGCAGAAAAACTGTTTTGCAACTCTTGCCAATGGCTGTCCGCTAACCCTCCTCGTTTTAATAACTGCGTAGTGAAATAAACGTGTCATCGACCCTTGAATCTGTCATCTGCTGATATCATTGTGAAAATGTTTCTTTGTATTTAGCTTTACAAAAATTGAAAATCATTATCTTTGGAACTATTAAGTCTGCTATAGCACCATTCTCACTTTATTTGGGTTACTAATTATGATCTAATAATAAATAAATTCTAGTAATATCCTCTTTTACTCTATTGTGTTTGACAAAAACTTCTTTAGACAGTGTCCCACCCTCTCCATCTCCCGAAATCTATTCCACCTGACTTCCAAAAAATCTTGTCTTCTTCCGGGCTAAATTATTTTTTTAAACAAAATAAAAGAAAACAGTAAAAAGTTACTGCAACTAAGCATAGATGGTAATTCTCTCATATATGCACCTTTCAGAATGGAGAATTGAAGCTGGCAGATTTCGGGTTGGCGCGAGCGTTTGGTATCCCAGTGAAGTGCTACTCAGCAGAAGTGGTAACTCTCTGGTACCGACCACCCGATGTTCTCTTTGGTGCCAAATTGTACACTACTTCCATTGACATGTGGTCAGCTGGCTGCATCTTTGCCGGTACGATAAAATCTATTTGACACTTCTAGTCTTAGTTAAAGTAATGTTTTGTGTACACTTTGAATTAATACAATGATTCTTATTTTTACAATTGAAATGTTAAATGTTATTGTCACGTTTGGTAAATGTTTAGTTATGTTAAATAATTGTTTTAGTATACTGTCTAATTAGTTAGACATATTAATAATTAGAAAAAGGTTTACTATTGAGAACCTTGAATTTTGTTTTTGGAAATTAATTGAATTGTTAATTGGCTATATGATTTTATGGTCTATCTGCACACATGACTTTTAATAGATGAAGTTCACAATAAAATCATTAAAACTAATTTCACCATTCGTTGATTTAATTTTTAATATATGAAAATTGATTGAATGAAGGCAATGGAAATACCACAATAGGTACTGCCTTTATTCGTATTATTGGAATGAAATTAGTTGAACTTACATCTTGTAACTTGCACACATTTTCTCTATCTGCAGGTCCTTATTCTGTTAAAATGGAATTGAAAATGCGTTTCTAGATGCAGAAAGTAAGATATACATTACTGTACTGACTGTCTGAACTGCCCCAAATGAAGTTTAAATCAAGAAAAATACAAGGGATTCAAAAAACAGTCTTCTTTAGTTGTACAGAAACTTCACAAAATGTGTTTGCTTCAATCCTATTTGTGTAAGCAGGTCAAGAAGGGAACCCTTTTTAACTGGCAAATATACCTTTTCTAGATTAAACGTATTTAACAAATAAATTGTAAAAATGAAATGTGATGGGTATAAAAATCATTTAAATTTAGGAGAAGGTAAATATCCTTTTGATTTGAGTTTATTTCACTGGAAATTTCATGCATGAGAAACTTTCGGAGCTATTTATTTTAATTTAAGATCTTTACTGCTGGTCTATACTGAGTGGGACCAGACAGAATACCCATCCTCTGCACTGTAAGATGTTCTACCACAGTCTACCAACGTGTTGAGGATACAAGGTGGTATCAGAAAGTTCTCGGTCTGTACTCACCATTTTTTTGACGTAATTGTTTTATCAACGCTTGAATTTTATCAGCCATCATAAAAACCTTGCTACATAATGATAACATAACAAAGCCAAAACTTGTAGGACATAACCTAACCCCTCACAACAAAGAAACTTGGCACGACTCAGCGGCTGTTGCAGCAGAGGCTACTGGCGCACTGGCTTGTAAAAAAAAATGATGAGTACAGTGTGGGAACTTTCTGATACCACCTCATACAACAGTTCAAATTGTAAAGTTAAGCAGCTAAAAGAAAGCAGGCCAGTTTTAACTTCAATTAGGATAGTGTTATCTACGCTGTATACAATAACTATAGTGTGTATGTTTCATTTTCTTTGCCACAAAAAAACAACAATCACTTTAGAATTATCACTTAGTCCATTTAACATTGAAACTGGCAGTTAATGTTTTCCTCTTCAGGCCATTTTTAATATATTGTACCTGTACTTTAAAATTATTTTTTTACAGAAGAATGTTGGAGATAATTATGGTATAAAAAACATGCATAAAACCATTAACCCTTAACTGATAACGTGAGTGAATGTAACATGATTGGTAAACGTGGGGTGTCTCAGCACCCCCAATTTTTTTGTGGTTTTTTTGTATTACTAATAGCTCGTTTTTTATGTTAGTTCTTCATTAGATCAGTTAGGTTGATCAATAAAAAGACTGTAGTTTTCTATTTAAAAAATTATATTTCATTAAACAAATTTTTATACTAATTTTACAAAAAACTTGGATTTTTTTAGTAAGTTTTAGTATATAACAAGCAATAAACGCCCATGAAAGTGTAACTACCATATACGAAAACATGTGGTTTTCTTAAATTACATATTTATTCAATAGTAAAAATATAAAAAAAAATACTAAAGTACTTGATATAATTACTAAGTTCAGTACCATATTTAGTCCAAATTTTACATTAAAATTTAACTGTCGGATTCTTCTGTAAAGTTATCCGGAGGTTCAAGGCAGGGGCTCACAGATGGTTTTCATGTGTGTATTACACATAGGCTTATTACATTTGTTAGCATGTTGTCTTAACCTTCATATCCTTCATCCTGGGGACAAAACTGAGCACCTTACCTTTCGACCAGCGAACGGGAGCAGCAGGTGGAGGTACATCATCAAGCTTAGCTCTCTTTGCTTCTCTCTTCCGTTATAGCTTTAGGCAAGCGGCTTGTTGTAGCTCTTAACGTCACTTGGTCGTCCACAAAACTTAATCCTAGCTCTTCTAGGAAGCTTTTTACGACTCAGCTTATTTTGAGGTACGTTGCTATTGAATAACACCAAACTATTTACACCTGCTAGGTCTAAAATTCTAAAAAAAAAAAAGCACTAAAGGCCAGCGGTTAGTTTTTCTTGATGTAGAGTATGTCGTACATAGTTTATCAACAACGTCTACTCCACTTTTTGTCATGTTATAGAAAGGTTATTATATTGGGCTTGTTTGTCGTCTCCAGTACTTTCATCGATTGAGTCATCTTCCAAGTGCATGGTTGAAAGAAAAACACAACGACCTTATTTCTTTTTGGTACGTATGAAACACGATTGTTTTATCTTTCTGATATGCAAAAATTGAAGACTTCAAAGGTCTATTTTTACTAATAAGTTCTGGAGGTAACTCCTTTTTGTTTTTTTTTTTAAAGTCCCTACTAATGTTACATTTAGTGTTAACAATAAATCTGCCAAGGGAACACTGGTGAACCAATTGTCGGTAGTTAGGTTTCTTCCTGTTCCATGAATGGGTTGAGACAAAACGTCATTGATACATCAACTGTACTGTTCGATACCTGAAATGGTCCATTGGGTTGTTTCTGGCACATAAACCTCAGAGTTCAGAACGTACCATTGTTCTAGCATCTTACCAATGAGTACACCTTTTAAGCATATTTGGCCGGGTATCGCTAGGAATATAAGTACGAAATGAACAGCCTCCTCGAAAAACCGACTAGCTGCTCATTCCAGAGTACAGTATTCAGAAACACTGTAATATTTCTTACAGTTATTATTGAACATTTCAAAAAATTTCTCGGAATGCACTTAGCTTGTCTCTCTCTTGCTTTCTAGCAGGCTGAGTGTTTATGTCATCAAACCTGATGTATCTCAGTTAAAAATCTAAATCTCTTCAAATTCATAGTGGTTTGAAAAAATATCAATCCCTAATCTGTCAACATTCCAAAGATCGTCAAATTTTTGATGACCAGATTTGACTAATCCACTGAGAATTAGTAGGCCCAATAATGCCTTAATTTCTGTAACGTTGGTTTATATAAGTACTTCTGTCGCTTTTTATTTTTTTTCTGAGTCTTTTTTCAATTTTTATGTTTAGTGTGCACTACTATTTTTTCAATGATATCGTCCATTTACAAATAATGAGAAACACTCCTTAGGAGTTTTGCTGTTTTTACCTGCAGCCCGCACTCCTGGTAAATGTGTCACAATGTTTTGCTGCCGTGTCCTCACATTTCTGGGCAACGCATGTTTCCTCCACTTAGTAAGATTATTCCTTGCCGCAGTTGTATGTTGGGTCGTCGTCGTTGGTAACAACCACCGGTTCTTCATCTCCAGATTGCTCAGATTCTGAAAGATGGTTCAGAAAGTTCAACCTCAATCCTCTTCAGAAATCTTCATTTTGTTGAAGAAGCAGCTGACTCACTCGCATCCTTTCAACCTCCTGAAGGAGCCTTTGTATTCTTTGGCATTCTTCTTGATCCATACTGCAACATAAAATCAGAAGCTATAAATATAAATACTATTTATGTTAGGATTAGATTAAGTTAAACAGATTGTAAAAATTAGGGG